>NW_027188452.1:0-22102 GCF_041381155.1 Argopecten irradians | reverse complement strand
AAAGTACTGAAGGGATCTTTCTCAAATTTCATGTGCAGGTTCCCTGAGGGGTCTAGTGTGTTTTCGGACTTATAAGTCAGCAAGATGATCGACAGATAGCCATCTTGGATTTTGATTATTGAAGTTTGTTACTATTACATATCTCAGAAAGTACTCAAAGGATCTTTCCCAAGTTTCATATATAGTATGTAGTAAAAGTTTGAAAAGCAGGGAAAAGATCCCTCTTTCTGTTGTCAGACATAGATCATTCTTTGGTGGGCGCCAAGATCCCTCTGGGATCTCTTGTTGATAATTGAAGTTTGTTACTGATATATTTCTCACAAAGTACTCCAAGGATCTTTTTCAAATTTCATTTGTAGTAATATTTCGTAAAAGTTTGAAAAGCAGAGAAAAGATCTCTCTTTCCTTTGTCAGACATAGATCATTGTTTGGTGGGCGCCAAGATCCTTCTGGGATCTCTTGTATAATGGAATAAGTGAAACCCACTTTTCATTGTCTAGTTGTAAAGAAGAATAATCCGTAATTAGAAAAGTCATAAAGAACATTGGTGCAATTCAAAATTTACGTTATAGATCTATATTTAATTTTTCTTTCTTCTTTAAACAGGAATTTTAACAAAATGCCTAAAGCCCCGAAAGCAAAAGTTGGTCAGGATAAAAAGCCTATTCATCCCAACAGCAGAAAAGCTCAACAGCTGACAAGGAAGGCTTCCAGAGACCAACGACTTGGAGCAAAGAATTTAAACACACAAAGAACAGAATTGTTAGCAGACAGATTGGTGTGGTTCCAGCAAAATGTTGATGTGGAAAAGAAATGCTTGAAGAAATGTGAACTAGCCAGTCTTTGCAAGAAATATTTAGCAAGATTTGAAGATGAACTTGATCAGATAGACATTATACAGAACATTGGTAACCGACAAAGGAGACAACATGCCTCTAGGGAGGCAGCAATATCATTGACATTGGCTAAGGAGAAAGAGGAATTTGCATCAAATGGTTTAGAACTACCAGACCTTGTTAATGCAAAAAACTTTGAATATTTTAAACAGTGGAATGGAGAAATCAAATACCTGCAAAATATAAAATTAAGAAAGATAGCAGTTCAGGATTTAAAAGAAGGTGAAGATGATTGTGAAGACGATTTGGAAGACCAAGACATGCAAATGGATGAACATTATAGTGAAGATTCCGATTAATTTCAAATTGAATAAAATTATTTGATGTTTGTACATTTACCGTTTCTATCACATTATTCTCTGCAGTTATTGACTACACTAACAATGAAATTGCTGCATGATGCATTGTTCATCCTTAATACTCCAGGGGTTACTATAACCGTCATAATATCTACCCCCGACTATGTCAACGAAAATGAAGGCTCTGTCTGTGAAAACAATGAAGAGTTAATTTGGTCCTTTGATGGATATCAAAGAAATATTGTGGTTGATTTTGTTAAATGCTTTAAAATCAGGCGTTGTCTGTATTCTGAGATTGAAATTTTTTTTCTTCTGAACAGCCTTCAGCCTTACTATGAGATAGTCCATTAGGTGGATATAGCAATGAAAGTAACCCCTGGAGTATCAAGCATGTGAATTGCTCTTGAAAAAAATTTGGGTTAAGGGTTATTATGGTACCAAACCTTTGTACATTAGCAACATACCATATATTATTTTGAAACAAGGCAATGTAGAAAATTCGCAGCAGGACAAAGAGAAGAGAAGGTCGCTGTTACGTAATTTAGCTTCTCCTCTAATATTGGGATTTCGAGATTGATTAGTCCTACCATCCAGTGATTATGATGTCAACATTTGACGGGATTTTCGTGCTGTTGTAATTGCCAGAAGCTGGGACTAACCGGCGGTAAATTGTACTTTACACACATTGCTTTCAGGTCTCAAAACCCCGGTATTACATAATTTTAGTAGCCTGGCCACCTTTTAAACCGAAACTTAGAGAGTAGTAATTTTATCAACTTAGTAACCTTTTTTCAATATATCACAGATTGATGGATAACTAAGTTAAACTGCAAGTCTGGTGATGCTGGGAGATCCGATCGTCCGTCGTCCGTCGTATGTCCGTACAAACAATTTACATTTTCGACTTCTTCTCCATAAACTGCTGAAGCAATTTCAATGAAAAACTTTTGCACTAAACCGTTCTAAGGCATAAGGCCAATCCAAAAATTGTGAATTATATGGTCCCACCCCCCCAGGGAGCTATGGGAGGGGCCAAAAGGGGTAAATTGACTAAAATTTCAAAAATCTTCTTCTCCACTCACAGATGTGATGGAATTAAATACTCTTCATAGATAGAAAGGTCATAGGTCCAATTACAAAAATTGTGAATTAATGACCCTGGGGTCTCAGGTTTCCCCCTGGGGAGGGGGTTAAGTTTACTATAGTTTATATAGGGAAAACACATTTTTGAGTATTATTTGATCATTTGTAATAGGAAATGGGTCAAATATTGTCAGAATTATCAGTATGAGATTGCCATTGAATCCTATTAACCAATTTTCCATGACTGACCCCCAGGGGCCTTAGGGGCGGGGTCAAAAGGGGTCAAATAGGCTATATCTTCAAAAATCTTCTTCTGAAATTCTGGAAATGGTAGAATCACATACTCTCAGCCATAGATGGAAAGGTCTTGAGGTCCTTTACCAAAATTGTGAATTATTATGACCCTGGGGTCTCACGTTTCCCCCTGGGGAGGGGGTCAAGTTTACTATAGTTTATATAGTGAAAACACATTTATGAGCATTTTTTGCTCAATTTTAATACGAAATTGAGTCTACAAACTTGTTTAAAAATTATAAGCATGAGATAACATTTTAATATCATATCTATATTGGTCCTGGTCAACCCCCTCGGGGCAGAGGGGCGGGGCCAAAATGGGCAAATAGGCTAAAACTTTAAAAATCTTCTTCTTAAATACTGGAAAATGGTAGAATCAAATACTCTTCATAGATGGACAGGTCTTAAGGTGTTTTATGAAAATTGTGAATTATATGACCCTTGAGTCTCAGGTTTCCCCCTAGGGAGGGGGTTAAGTTTACTATATATAAGTTTATATATGGAAAACACAATTTTGAGCATTATTTAGTCATTATAATAGGAAATTAGTCAATTGTAGTCAGAATTATCCCTATGTGATGGTCATTGAATCTTATTACCAACATTTTCCATGACTGATCCCTAGGGGCCTTAGGGGCGGTCCCAAAACCGGTCAAATAGGCTAAAACTTCAAAAATCTTCTTCTGAAATTTCTGGAACTGGTAGAATCAAATACTCTGCATAGATGGAAAGGTCTTAAAGTCCTTTACAAAAATTGTGAATAATATGACCCTGGGGTCTCATGTTTCCCCCTGGGGAGGGGGTCAAGTTTACTTTAGTTTATATAGGAAAAAACACATTTATGAAACATTATTTGCCTAATTTTCATAGGAAATTAGTCAAACTGGGTTAGAATTATTAGCCTGAAATAGCATTTTAACATCATATCCATACTGGTTCATGGCTGACCCCCAGGGGCCAGAGGGGCGGAGCCAAAAGGGGTCAAAATGGTAATTTCAAAAATCTTCTTTTTTAATTCACAGATTTGATGGAACCAGATACTCTTGATAGATCGGAAGGTCTTAAGGCCCTTTACAAAAATTTGTGAATTTCATGGCCCTGGGATCTCAGATTTTCCCCTAGGGAGGGGGTCATTTTACTATAGTTTATATAGGAAAACACATTTAGGAACATTATTTGCTTAGTTTTCATAGGAAAAATTAGTCAATCTGGGTTAGAATTATTAGCCTGAGATAGCATTTAAACATCATATCCATATTGGTCCCTGGCCGACCCCCAGGGGCGAGAGGGGTGGGGCCTAAAGGGGTCAAAATGGATAACATTTCAAAAATCTTTCTCCTGAGATTCACAGATTTGATGGAACCAAATAATCTTCATAGATTAAAAATTTATAAAATCACCGACTGACTTCAAGGGCCTGATGGGCCAATATATATTTATAGTGTTTATATGCATGTCTTTGTTTCATTCTATGTCTGAACTCAGGTGACCGCTAAGGCCCATGGGCCTCTTGTTTCAATATATCACAGATTGATGGATAACTAAGTTAAACTGCAAGTCTGGTGATGCTGGGAGATCCATCAACCGGTATTCATTATATTGTGTACAAAGCAAATGATCTTCTATCTGAAGTCTCTAGTCTATATTTTGGCACTGCATATTCATTTGAAAAACTATTTTTTAACAGTTTGGACAAATGGTTCCATTGCTGGCTCGATATTTTAACAAAAGTGATCATTGATGGTCATGATTCATAACCCTTGCAATAACTACAAAGTGTGCCAATTAAACAATTTCTAGGATTACTATAAAT
Organism: Argopecten irradians; assembly: GCF_041381155.1. Taxonomy (NCBI): domain Eukaryota; kingdom Metazoa; phylum Mollusca; class Bivalvia; order Pectinida; family Pectinidae; genus Argopecten; species Argopecten irradians. Next base: position 17,717 of record NW_027188452.1, on the reverse strand, counting down.
ATGATCCATATTTTAAAACATAAATATTAGCAAGAAACATTACTATATTATAAAAGGGTTTGCTATCACTGGATTGCCATAGGAAAATTTGAGGACACAAATTATGACACTAAATGGTATTTTTTTTTTATAAAACCTCAAAACGAATCAAAAAACTGAAAAAAACCTGTATGGTTTTCCCAAGCCTGAATGTCGCTCTGTCAGCCTGTGATTGATTCAAATCTCATTTCGTCTGTGGTCCGTCCCTGTAACAATTGAACTTTTCACTATTCTTCACAAAGTGCTTAAGAGATCCGTCATAGGGTTTCCCTAGGGCCTAGTTGTGCATATTGAAATTTGTGACAGGTTTATCACCCAGCTGCCATCTTGGATTTTGACAGTTTAAGTGTTTCTGCTATTCATCAAATACTAGAGGATTTCATAAGGGGACAGTCATAGCAATCCCGGTAATATGTTGGTCTTCTCCACTTTTTAATAAGTGCCAACGAAATTGAAAATATTAGAATCCACAAAAAATGAGCCCAGGAAAAAATGACACAAAGTCTTTACCTATAGCACAAATATTGCAAATAGTCAAATTCATATGGCCACTGTATGTAATAAATATATGTACAAAACTTGTCCATGGCAAACAACCATAAAATCAATTGTTTTTTTCTTAATGTTATTATTTGACGTAGTTGCGCAGACCATGAGTGATAATATGAAACTCACACTGTGGAAGTTATCGAGTGTAGCGACAGCGTGCCAGGCAATAAAAGACAGTCTTTTTGTGGATAATGTTTTTTACCAACCAAAACCATTCAAGGTATTGCTGTCGGCTGTAAAAACTAAATGGCTGCTTATTGGTCATGTTGTTTCTTTATCATTCACAGTATGCAATTTTAGAAACTAGGAACTCATGAAATTTCAGGGGAACCAAATGTTTCAACTAGGGTAAATAGAAGAAATATACAAAAGAGAGAGTTTGTGGTTTGTTACATATGTAAATATGGCCTTCTCATATTGGTTTATTCTGTGATGTGAAGTTCTGTAAGTACTGTTCCGAATATAGTTTTTGCTTTTGATTTCCTAAGATTATGTACAAGTCTCGGAACAAAGATTTACAAACAAACTAAACGTTTAGGCATATTGTTTTCAAAGCCATGATTTCATAGAAACTGATAATACCTAAGATCAAAAAAGGATATTGAAAGTAGTTAAGCAATTATATGTAAATAGTTACAATTAAATCCATTGAAAAAAATACACATATAAAGGATTTACATCTATTTCCCCTGTCCCACTAAAATCACAAGAGAAGCCTACAGACGTACATAGAATCATTTATCCAATTCTATGGCTGCCTCTTGGTCCAATGTCACAGATGCCTGGCTTAAATCCTTGATCATGATTTGCTATGATTTCACTACAAGATAGGCGGTATCTGGCTATTGGTTCAGAAAACTGTAAAAAAAACAAAAACAAATGTCAGTGTTTTAAAAAGAGTTCTGATCTAACTTCAAAAATTACTGGATCATTAATTTTTTTTTTTTTATAACACAGAATGAATCAATAAACACGAAGTAATTTAGGCTATAACTAATGCCGTTTCATTTTTGCTAGAATTAGTACATTTCACAGTCTGGTAGCATGAAGTCGTGTTTCTAACGCTGATTTTCCAACCAAGAGATCTCTCTTGCTGTGAAATCATTAATTTTCGTGGATTTCGTTTTTTTTGACCAAACAACTAATTTACATCCCCACGAAAAAAAATATATATATCTATACCTTATGTCATGTAAGTTTATGGTTCATACATTGTAGGATGATTATTTCCACTAAATAAGGTCCATGTCGGGGACAAACAAGGGATAGAAACTAACACTAGTCCCTTATCAGAACTAGTTTAAATAATCTGAAGGAAACTAAAAAATGTCTGTTATCCACTCCTGTCTTTCCTAAAGAGCATGACAATATGTAGAAAAGCATGTTACTCACCTAATATTACTAGGTCTTGTTACATTTTAAAACGTCACTTGTGGTGACAGTGGCAGTGGCTATTTGTTCGAAAGAAGTTTAGGTAACGCAGACCAAAACTGTCAAATCGTTTTTAGCTTGGTTCACTCTATTGTTACATTATCCTCATCTTTGTCTGCACTGGTAGTTTTAAATTTTGTGCCAATTTCCTTTGGACTTTAAACTTGTAGGAAGAATTGCAATCTAAGATGATATTAAAATTAATAAGTTGGAACATAAAAGTTGAAACAAAGTTCCTCCTTCAAAATTTCATAGACTTCATTGAAACATATGATTGAACTTTAATTGACTTCATCAACACTGTTTACCAATAAAATAAAACTATTTTGTAAATAGGACCAAAATGACTATCAATGTGACACGATAATTTGTTTGTTGGAAATACATCTGTGAAAACATTTGGCTCAACCGACTCTAGATTGTGATTGTAAATTGTGTTGTGTGGTAGAAGCTTAGTTCACAGCTTGAGAGTATCCTGTTCAAAAGGAATACAGGTGACAGTTACAAATGTGTTATTTTAACGGTAATATGTAAGGTCTTCTCCACAGGAAAGTTAAGTGCCATAAAATTGTAAAATTTTAGAATCCACAAAAATTGAGCCCAACGAAAATCCATTTCACAGTACCTTGGCACTAAATTTTGCAAATATTTTTAGTTCATTGTAAACTTTTAATAAATATATGTACAAAACTTGTAACATACAAGAGCCAAAACCGTAAATCAATGTTTTTGTTAAGAAATTTGTGAGTTGTTAGTAGACACGCCATCCCTGCTGAAACTTTCGTGGCTATTTAAGAGATGCGATGGGTACCAGAGCTCATCAAAGCTGGCTGTGATATGATATTGTGTTCACACATCAAAACCACTTTGACGACTCCAGTTTCATCAATTAATCGGCGCCATTTTCCCCCTGGTAAATGAGAAAATAAACAAAACATTTTTATAATATTACATATATCAAATATTTAAAATTGGTTTATTACTTACAACACAGTGTAAATTTGAAAACTGGCAATGATTACCAAGATATGGCTTTAAATACTGAGACAAAATTTCAACTAAACAATTTTGGGCATCGTTTTCCATAATTTCCACTTCAATGATGTCCGGTAACCATTCAAATTCTGCAGTGTTAAAAGTTAAGCACTTTCACAAGTCTTACAATTGTTCATATTTTTTCACTATAAATACAGTGTTGTAAATTCTGTCAGAGAAAATAACCTCCCCCATTAATCACTTCCTGTAATGTTTTCTGTCCATGCATGAGTAACTGAAAAACAGTGAAATATTGATCACTTTCAAAAACATTGGTCCTCTATCTTTTGAGCAAGATAAATCGGAGGTAGCCATATTCGGCCGTACACATGTCTATTTTGTACTCCACCACTGAAAAAAAAAAAACAAATGTCAGTGTTTTGAATAACAGAGTTGCCACAATAAGTTTTAATGATTACTTGAGATCATTAACAAACTTTAAAGAGCATAATGAGGTAATCAAACATTTAAAACAAGCTTGGCTGATGAATGAAGTCCCCATGCATGTGAACTCACTATTTGTACGGCACACTTTTACAAAAGCTGATGGATTCTCAATACATAACAGTCACGGTTAAAATGGACCCACTAACAAGGTATACAGGGAAGTTTTGACTTATGTAAATAAATAATTACAAAACCACTTAGAATGAATGCAATCCTACTCCAAAAACTTTCCCGTACAGTTACCTAAGGGTACTCGTCTTATTGAAATCCCACGTGTGTTTTGGCTTTTTAAAGAACAGGTAACCAGAGCAAACGTCCGTAACAGTTTGGCGGTTCAGATCTCTAATTGTTACATTAATGCTCTCATCTTTGTCTGCACTGGAGTTCTCGTGCCAATTTCACGTTACCTGTTAAGGAAGAAATTGCAATCAAGATGATATTAAAATCAAATATTGGTATCATCATAAAGAAATACTAGTCAAGTGAATTTTTATGCAATTTGAAGAATATTTGTTTTGTTTTTAAGTAGATACAGACGCATTGTTGATGATATATAGATCGGTTAAGCTAACTAGCCATTCAGTTTCGTTAAGCTGGATGAGAGGCCCGAGCGTAGCATCCAGTACCAGTTTACCTGTGGATTTGGCGACAGTACTCGAGTCTAAAAATAGCCACGTGGTGTCGGTAGAGTGTTAGCGTTTATCGCTACACGGTACAGAATTTCTCGCTGTGTTACAAATCAATCGATTGACGGTAAGGAACTTCATAATATTTATCATTCGCAGTTGGGGTGGACCGGTGTGTAATGAGCAGGGGTTTCAATATCAAGTGGTACCCAGTCCTTTTTGCCTGTTGAACCTGGCTGTGGTACCGCCCGATTTGGGCCAAATTACATTAGATAGCATACAGATGGTAAAGAAAAGTACTCCCTGAAATTGCAATTTTATCATGTCTCCTAAGATAATGAAACCCCTGAACGAGTGATTAAGAATGGTCGTGAAGTTTCTTTTGCACAAAAATTCTAGTACAAAGTTAGTGAGTTGTCTCCCTTTCATTAATGATTCAAGATTGGCCAGATGCATCATATTTGTTTCATTAGATATAATATAATCGAGACGGAAGTCTGGTTTCTTACAAAAGCCAGGCAATATTGAAATATTGTTACAGCATTCATGCAATTTAAACGTGTTCTTTAGATTCAAGAATCTATCAAAATACTTACAGGTATACCCAATTGTTCAGCATCCAAATGAAGTAACTTAAGGGCATAATCTGATACCTTTTCATTATCTGAAAACAAATTCAAAATTGAAATTGAACATTTCAGACATCTGATAAAGATTTTATAACTAGAATTAATAGGACACTAGATTGCTGTACCAATAATTTAAACCCTTTACTAGTCAATTGATTGGATAATTATTTTTAAGAGAGTAAGGCTTTTAATTTTGCTTGTTTTTGGCTTTACGTTTTGTTCAAGACCCTGTCGTGCAAGGACATGACATGACGTTTAGGTGAAGGAAAGACAATGATATTAATATCTGGTGGTTATATTTTAAAATTAACACAACCTATTTTCTTGATGTATCCATTTTTTGGTGATCAATTTGATACATCACTGCTAAAATAAAACGTTGATTCATATCATTAGCCAGATATGCCACACTTCGTATCCTTACTGGAAAACCAAAGATGAAATGCTGTTGGTAATAATCTCTAATTAGGCTAATTTGTCTAAACCACCAAAAACGCTGTATAACTTATACTCACTTGCCGACTCAAAGACAAACATTGCAGTATCGGGATTGTCCTCTGCTTTAACGGTGATTACATCGTCATTCCCCGAGCACTTAAGGATTTTTGACATACTGGAATAAAGAAGAAACTGTCAAGGTATGTTAAAGAAACAAACAAAACAAAGTAAACAAATTGCATATTATTGTATAATAATTTCATGTGTTAATGGAATAATAAATTCACGACTTAATATGCAATTTCAAAACAACCATTAGGCATTATTAAGTGGAACTGGATTTGATGAGATTTGTCTTCACAACGGACAACAATTACCTTGAACATTGCGCGGGAAATCCAATCTGACAAAGCGAAAGTTGCAATTCGATATTGACGATGTAATGTGTCTGAACCTATACAATACTAGATACAGATACACAAAACAAACAAAGCTGCTGTTTAAGCTAGACATAATTCACCAAATATTCGATAATAGAACAATACAAGAATGCAGCGGGTCATGACAACTATGCTCATTGTTTACATTTTACTTACCTCGCAAGGTTCATACCCATGGACAAGTTTCTGTCGCATCGATACGTTTCGAAGCCATCTGAACGAAGGTTGAGTGACACAAGACTGACATGAGAACTGTCCATAGCTTGTAATGCTATTCCTGTACTGTTGCAGTCCCATATTGCTTCTGTGAGCAAGTCTTTTATGGCGTCAATAATTTTCTTCCAAAGAGAGCCCTGAGCAAGTCTTGCCTCAAACATTTTGAAAATCAAATTTAGTATCTAAACTTTAAAAACAAATAGTCACAAACTTCGAATAATTATTATCGTGAATAAGCTTCAGTGTTACAAGCGATGTCACGGATTAGAACTTCCACTTTATCCTGTGTCCTCCTGCTCCCTCCGTGTTGTGAAATGACCCTAGCTGGCGCCAAATTATAATGGCGGGAAATAGCTCGTTCAGCATAATTGGAAGAGAAGGTCACGTGACTAAATCTCGAAAAGTCTGTGACTTTTACGAGACTTCGAATTAGTCGCTAAAATGTTTGACAGGAAGGCGAGTTCCTGAAGTAAACAAAACTTGACAGGTTTGAGAAGGTATTACATTTTCCAGAAATCTTCTAATAATTACACGTAGATTAGCAATAATAGCACATTTAAGAATATATATACACACAGGAGATATATTTAGCCCCGCCTCTTTCTGAAATCTTGGTACAGCATTCGGGTTTCATGTCTTTGAACTCCTTCGCAGTCCCAGCAGGCTTCCATTTCTGACAAGAACACCTCTGTTCCTCGTTCAATGCAATGTTTTCATACTAGCATATATGCGGATGAAGAAATTAAGGCACATGGAGGGTCTAAAATGCAACACCTCAGAAATAAATTTTGTTTACAGAAATATTCAGAAAAAGAGTTCAAACATCTTTTTTCATTGATATAAGGTTCATGTAATGGCTTTAAACAGTGATATTTTGCAAGCCTAAAACGCATTACTGTGCTGCAATTGAACAGAACTAATTTCATTAATTGTTGGTATATACCCTGGCTAACTGTCAGTCTTACTGTTGATATGTAATTTGTGAAGCTGCGTGTAAAATACAGTAAAATATGAGAAAAATGTATATTTCTGGAGAAGACATAGAACTCGTGTGAATTGCATTGATGGAACCAAATAATCATGCCATCGTGTTCAGTTGTGAATATGCCAGGTACTCCAACAGTTTGTTTGGCAAAATCGGACCAGCAAATAGCCCAGAAGGGGTACAGCACACTGACTCCCCTCCCATTTGGTCTTCACCTGAAGAGAAGACTCGCTATACACAATCATGTAACCACCAATGCTTGAGACAGGATTTGGTCACAATCTTCTTGATACAGATCCTTAGTCTCCCTCCGTTTGTTAGAGGATCTGAGAACATCCCATTTGAGGTTACGTTCGGATGACCTTCGCATTGGTCAATCAAATTGCTACTTCAAGATGCCTAGACGAGACAAAATGGTGTCTAGAGCTGTCAGAATCTATTTAGTAATGATTTTGCACACAGAGCACAGTATAGCTACACAATATGCATGATATAATGTTTCTAGTAGATTATGTCAGATGGAGATCATATACTGCCCGGTATTTGAAATCAAGTACATGAAGTATAAAGGTCACCAGAGTGGGATGCTGTCAGATACTCTATTGAACAGAGTGAAACCAGTGATTTTCTTACTCAATAATTTCAAGGGCCTGTACCTTATCTTTCTTTAACATGTAACTGTTAATTTGGGTATCTCTTTGTACTGTGCTTCTTCAAAACCAAATCTTTCAACATAACATTTTAGAGAATTTTTCTCTATTTGGGAAAATATTTACCAAACAATTGTGAACATACAGCAAAATTTTTCTAGAGGAAGCAGCCTTTATTTTGCCCAAAAATGTACCTAAAAAAGTCACTGGAGACTAAGTATCTGTATTTCAATCAGATTGAGTTTGGTCACAAATGATCAATCCCAATCCAGAACCATTGCAGAAATGCAAAATAAAAAAATCTCAATCAAATTTGGTAGATTGATGTTATGTTTTCTATATATCTATTTTCAGAACAAGCTATGCCTTAAAACAACTTTATAGCTAAAGCAAACAAATCAAGATGATGAGGTCTGAAGTGCTAAGATATTGTGTGAAAGCATTGCGAGGGCCACTTTCTCATCATTCATCCAAAGCAAGTACTACACGTAGATATTTTTCCAGCAAACGATGGCACCAAATAGTTTATTCTCAAAACAGAATGATACTGGGGCGCTGTGGCAGAAGCACATCACTCAGAAACATGTTACATTCAAGAGGTATAGCAACTACATGTATCAAGTGTTCAAAAGATGGAACGTCAGCTCACAGTGAGTTTGGACAAGTCTCACCCTCAGAGAGAAAACTGCAAGCCAAAGATTGGGACGGATCCTGGGAGTTTTGGTTGGAATTGCTTCCTTCATTCTTATATCTCGTCCGTAAGTATTAAATATAGTGCAAATATGCAAATGATTTACAGTATTCGACCCAGTAAGCACCCAGGGCATTTGCAAATTGAGAAAAAGAAATGAAAAAGTGCTTAAAAAGACAAAGTTATTGCAAACTTATACAGTTTTGGTAATTTTGTTATGCCCAGACAATTGAAATTTAGGCCTCAAAAGCGGGAGGGTGCTTCTAGGGACATGAGCGCTTATTGGGTCAAATATGGTATGTGTTGTTTTAGATAAAATGATCCTGAAAGCATGCATATACAACAGTGATGTTGTGTTTTGAAATTTTCGTTCTTTATCAGGGTTCTCGTTAAAAGTTGGTTGCCGGCAAAAAACAGACGTGTATTTCCTTGTTTACAAATGGCTATTTTTGTCAGAAATAAGTATTGGCCCCATTGAGGCTTGTGGCCCTCAACTACCTATTATAGATTTTCAACCATCTATTCAAAAACTTAGTGAGAACCCTGTTTATTGTTCTAGATTTTCATCACTAAAAACCACAGTTTACGCCTCTACTGGAGAAGTTGAAAAACAGGAATCAGGGGAAGTAGTAGAAACAAAGGAAGAAGATGAGGAGGAAGAAGGTGAAAAGACAGAAAAGAAAAAGAAGAAAAAGATTGGTTTCAGGGACCGCAGGGTAGTTATTTTATAGACATATTTATTGTCTTTTTCCAGTTGTGAAAAAACAAACAAAACATTGACATATTTATATTATATTTGTATAACAGTATTAATTTTGGTGAAAATGAATAACAATATCGTTAATCACATTTGCTGTTTCATCAGATTTGAAATATGCATTGACCAAGCTGTTATACTCATGAAGAATCAAGGTGGCCAAGTAATAAGGTTCCCAATATTCTTTAATAAGCCTCCAATTCCTTGGCTTTTGTTTGTTAGAGTTTTACGGCCCATCAACAACTAAGGTCATTTAGGACCAAAATACAAGTCAGGCATTAATGTCAGGATATAAACAATGATTGCATCTAAAAGATCAGGATAAGTAAATATAAGTAAGAACTAAAACACAGATTTCCTGGGCATGTTGGCATGAGTCAGAGTGGTGTTCTATCAACAACCATTAATTTCTTGGACATTTAGTATGAGTAGTTCAGGTGGATTGATATTCTGCTATCTGTCATCCAAATGACCCATGACTGGGAAGCAAGCTTGTGAACTTATGTGGGTTTTTGTCTGGAATTACAAGTTTTATGAACTATCAAACTGGGTATGTTCTTGAATAGACAGAAATTTAGAAAGAAAATAGCAAAAATTATAGATACCCCAGAAAAAAGGGATGTAGAAAGTATTGTATATTAAAAGTCAGTTATAACGAAACTCTAGGGACCAATGACATCACTTCGTTATAAACATAGTTTGTTATAACACATATTACAAATAATACAAACATAGTATAGTAACATTGATGCGGAATGAAAATTACTACAAATGCTCGTTATAAATGTGCTTTACTGTATAATTCTTGTAAGTTCACTGCATCTATGTAAAGAGTACTGAAAATGATACTGTATATTTGGTATTGCAGATTATAGAATATGAAAATCGTATACGTGCTTACTCGACACCAGATAAGATATTTCGCTATTTTGCCACACTGAAAGTACACCAAGAACATGGAGACTGGGAGGTATTTATGACACCTGAGGACTTTGTTCGCTCCATAACACCTGGAATGAAACAACCTGAAGGTAATTATCCCACAATACCTTAACATTTGGCATAGCGCCCAATAGTGGCCGCCATCTTTAAAACACATTTTGAAAAATCTTCTCAAGTTCTTGTATGATTTCTATTAAACTTGAATGAAATAATCCTAAAATGGTCTCGATCAAGTGTTTGGATTTTTGACCTCAATGGATGCCATCTTAAAAAAAACACATGTTCTTCTGCTCAGTTTTTGTGCTGAAAATGTGTATGAATTTAAAAGTGTTTAAGGGACAGTTGTCTCTGAAAATCGATTAATATGAATCAAGAGGCATGTTGGAGACAATAAATTTAAACCTTGTCTCTATTGATAGTTCAAAATGATAAAGGATTTACATTTAAATTGTCGGTATAACTTGATTCAATTAGGTTGATATAACACTATATTAACCTCAACAAAGGTTTGTAATTTTAAGATATTGTGAATATATATGTTCTTTTTGGCAGGTTTGGGGCTGGATCAGTTCCTGAAGTTTGATCCCCAGGTATGTACCAGCAGACTTAGAGTTATAGAGAGCTGCTATATATATAGGCTGTGGTGACTGTCGGTTAGCACACTGATGTACCAACACATCAACTCTGATACATTTACGTCAGAAACAAACTTTTTCACTGCAAAATCAAACAAATCATACAAAAACTATTGTCTTCATTCAAACTTTCTGATGTCATAAATTTTGTTTTAATTTCACTATTTTTGTTTTCTTTTTATTCTTTTGTTTATAAAAGTTTTTCAAAGCATCAAGTAAAGACTATTGTATTGTTGTGTGGTAGGTGTATATCAGTGGTGTTAAATCTAGACTATATACTGCTACTAAACAATCTAATCCTGTACAACACTTACATTCAAACAGCTTATCACATCATGTAAGATCAAAGGAGATGTTATAATCAAGACATCCATAGACATAAGTTCAAATTGATCAAAATTGTTTTGTAATAAAAGAGAAACTTTGAAATCTTTTATTTCAAGAGTTAGGAATGAGTAGTTCATTGGCCAATGATGACAAGTTGATTAAACCTAGAAAGTTGCTGTTAGGTTCTCTTCAAATGGTGGTTGCTTTTATGAACTTGTAGCAGACTTCCAATACCTGTATAACAACTGTGACGTGAAATTCAAGCCTTTGAATGATCCGGATTTTAAAAATATCATCACTTCAAGGAATAAACCAGGCTTCTACTTGAATAATAAACTTATTTCAAGATGAATATTAATTCTATTAATGAATTATAATATAAATACATACAGTTTACTTGAATGTGTGCCTGTTGTGAGGAAAATCTATACTTATGTCCCCTGACTATGGCTTAAAGAATGGATAACAATACATTCAGGGTATTTGGTTTGCCAGTTCTTCACTTAGGTAGAAGTTAGAGAGCTTGTAAAATTTTACTGAGCCAAAACTTCAGTTAACAAGCTAGGATTTTAGTGAGCTTGAGCTAGAAGTTGGTGAGCTAGAGATTTCATTGAATTATATCATCATTGAGCTTGAACTTTAGTGAGGTAGAAGTTTGTGAGCTAGGATTTCAGTGCGCTTGAACTTCATTAAGCTTGAACTTCATTAAGCTTGAACTTCAGTGAGACAACTTTTAAGTGAGCTAGAACTACAATGAGATCAAACTTAAGTGAGGTAAAACTTAATTGAAGTGTAACTTCAATGAGCCAGGCAGAATATGTGGGAGGTAAGATTGTGCTATCATATAGACAATAGTGCTACTTAACCTCTATCACAAGGAGATTAACACCACAGCAGTTTTCCCAAACAGTCCAACATTATGAGATATTTCAAAGTCATTCCATTTGGAGGCTATTATTAAATTACGTTAGTCGTATATTAGACATTCAATAAAAATAAATCCAAGCTTAGAAAAACTAGAGAATGTAGAAACTAGAATCCAGTCAGTAGAGTAGAAGTATAGCAGGATGCATCCTCGATATTCCAGGGGTTACTATCACTGTCACTATAGGCCATCCTTGGACTAGGTATGTCTAAGCAAAACTGCAGGCATTTCTGCAGGAAAAAACTGACCAATTACAGACCTACATAGACTTCCTTTGAAGATTTCAGAGAGTGATGCCCAAGTTCAAAGCTGTACCGCTATTCGATTCTTTCGTTGTTGTACATCAAAGGACCAAACTACCTGTTTTCATCTATTGTCGCACACACAGAACCTTCAGTCTATGATCTAGTTCATGGGTGGATGTCACAACACTGATAGTAACCCCTAGAATAACGAGGATGAGCAGGCTGTAGGCTTGTGTGTACTTACTGACCTTGATATTTACTCTCTATCTACCACCCCTGCCTGTAGAAGGACGATGTACACAGCTTGGTAAGTGGCGATTGGTGACTGTAGCCTATAAATTACTAATCAAATGATTCTTCTTAAAACCTACAGTATATTTATACTAACTTATATCGCTTTTCTCCTTATTTATATTTGTTTGCATTTTTATTACAAAAATTATTATTTATTTTTTAACTTCAAATGTAAACAAATATCAGAGTAATATTTTTTCTTGCTGTATTTGTATCTTTGTGTATATATTTATACATAATTTGTTTTTCTTTGAGACTTTAGCATTATCAGCTGTAGATAGGAAGCAGTGCCAAACTTGAGTTATTATTAGATTTAGGTTTGCCTATCATTTAAATAGATTTTAAATAGATTTTACAGTCAATTTTATAGTGTCATTTCACTATTTAGATTTTTGCATCACTTTATAAAAACATCTGCAGTGATATTTTGTTTCAGACAACACAGTTTAATAAGAATATGGAGAAATTGGGTTATCGGGTAACGTTATTTGAACTAGGGATAGCAAGAATCATGTTGAAATTTTCCCTCAATTAATTCCTATTTTAACTAATGTAGCTATGTATGTACTGAGTATCTTGATGACATTTTTGTGTGTTTTATTTCCTCAAAAGCTGATATTACTACATATATGTTCCACCCACCAAAGTTTACAAAAAAGCATGGATAAATATATGGATCTAATAATATCATTGAATGTTGTACAAATAAACTGAACAAAGATATTCAATTTGTATACTAGATATTTCAATGTGTACAAAATGAACGGAACAAAGATAAACAATCTGTATACCAGATATTTGTGGGATTTTAATTTTTACTGCCCAATTATTGATACATACGTATTTAATATTTATTTAATACACCCCCCTCCCCCTCTCTCTCCCACCTTCCCGGAAACAAAGGTAATGTTCTATTGTGTTTCATGTTCATTTTAACACACGGTGCTAAACAAGAATTTCTTAAAATGTTTTTCCGTGGAAAACGAATAGGAAACTGACATGTTGTGTTTTGTTAATTTTTATTCAGGGGTCAAAGGTGAGTTGTTGACACCGAGTTAGTGATCAATACTAAAATCAGAGTGGTCATTTGGCTAACCCCGTTGATGCAATAATTTGTCATTCTCACATTTAAGTTGGTTATGATATTCTATTTTATATTATCCTATTTATTACTCAATGTTCTTGAAATGTTATCTATTGTTGTTCATGTGTTTTTAATCAGAATTTATTGTATTTAATACACACATATAATATATTAAATTAAATTATCATCTTACAGCTTAAAAGTGACTTTTGAGTATATTGTTTATGGCACAGACAAGGTTTTTCTTATGTGCTTTTTTTTACCAGAATGATATTATTTACATACATCAATCAATCTGATTCAGTACTTACATATTTAAGGCCTTCAGCCTACATTACATGTATAGTGATATGATATTGCATTTTAATATATATATATTTTTTTTTTTTTAATAAATACCGTAATTAAATAAGTAGATCAATGGCAAGTTAAGCTAGTAACACAATAAATGGAAATAAAAATTTACCTGCTGGTGGGGAAACAAATTTTAATGTGAAAGAAGTTCTTTTGTTTTTTGGGAGGGGGGGGGGGGGGGGGGGGGAGTGATGTATTGAGGTAGAAAAACAGTGATGTTCATAGATATTTAGAAGTTTCTGAACACATGATTTCTAATCTAGCTGAAACATACATTATATTTTACTATTTTTTGCAATTATGTACCGTAGTAGAACTGTTACAAACACACTTGTGGATATGGATCCTGAAATCAGAAGAAAATAGTAAATTATATAAAAATATGTTCTTTAATACTCTTTACAAAGTGAAAATCACATTTTTTTCTTTAAAAATATCGTGCTACACAATGATGACATGTATGTGTATGCTTATTGTAAACATTTTAAGTATATGTATGTCATTGCTAATAACTGATATGAGTCACCATGCTGTTGTACAGAAACACACTTACTTTAGCAATTTAAATCTGGACATGTAAGAAACAAGACATTGAACCGTATTCTTTGACATGCTTTTGTCCTGACAACTGTTATAGAACCATACATGTATTGAAAAACCTGTTGTGGCTTGTTAAAATATTTGACCTGACCAATAGACTATGTATCAGTAAACATGCTACTGTGGCCAAGTGTATACGTAATAGACTGTGTATTAAAAACATGCCACGATGGCCAGGTGGTCCAACATAACATATTAGCCTTACACCTATTGACTACTAGTTCAAAAACTAGTTGAGGTTAGAAAGTTTTAAAGCCCCAGTTTAACAAGCATTCAATAAGTTAAAAAAAAAAATTTTAAAAAAAAAAAAAAAAAAAAAAAACTCTTCAAATGATAACATTTCCATTAGGAATATTTGTATGTGAAACTTGACCCCATGTACTGACCACAGATCAGTGTTTATTTCCTGGCTTTGCTCCACCTAAAACCTGGCATGTCCTTGAATGACCATTGACTGTTAATTGGACAAATGAACCTAATCCCTTATCCTAAACCCCAATCCTGTATATAGAGAAGGAGTGCGTTTTTTGTCTGAAAAATCTTACCATTACCCAACAAACATAATTTTCAAACCCAAGTTTTTTGCCCTGACCAATCTATCTGTTGATTACTTCTCTAATCTCTATAACATTGTTGTTGTTGCTATCAACCCATTAAGTTACACACCCTGGGTTGTGAAGGGAGTATATTTTTATCATCATTCGTCCCATGCTGCCCGTTTTTGTAGATAGCACTTTTTACTACATATTCTATATTCTGGGAATGACAGATTTCCATCAGTAAACAGTAAATTTAAACTTAAAAGAGTAGGATTCATTTGATTGAAAGTAAATTTGTTATCCTTTAAACACTATACTGGCAATGCTTAGCTGAAATGTTTCCAAAAATAGCAAATTGTTCGGAAATTAATCAATGTCTGTCATTCCACGTTTTAATAATTATTTGCAAAGATCGCACATTTTTTTTTTTGATATTTTTTTTTATTCATAAGTGTAATGCCATTTCAAAACTGTTTTTACAAACAGTTCTTCAGTACCGATCGCTAGTATCATAGGTTGTTTTACTTAGATCAAATATTGTACCCGTAATGATTATCTTCAAGTTTCCTCTAATCATCACACTTTGTAGATAGACATACAGATCTTCTCAGACTCTCGTTCTATAGACAACTGTACACCAATGTAGAAATTTCACTAACCAAAATTTAAATAGTTTTAGTAAACATGAAACAGCAGATAATCTACGCTATTTGGATGTAATCAACTACACAAATGTAGTTACATCTTTGTGATTTTTTAGAGATATCAAGATGAATTTCCTTAATCTCTTAAAATAGTTATTTAAAAGAAAAGGTTTCAGCCATTTCTCTAATAAGATTAAGCTTGAATTTTTTCATTTTGTGTTTTTGGCTTAAACCTACTCATAATTAAGATATTTGGCAACGTTTGTGGGAAAACCATGAGAGAATAGAGTTACATGTAGTACCATACAGTACTTTGAATTTTGCATAACAGAGTGGGTTTTTTTTGCATTTAAAACAAAATATGAATGCAAAAGAACACTATTATACAAAACGACATATATGAAAATACCAATTTGTTACCTCTGAAAAACAGAAGAACAGCAGCACTTTTTGTGATACATTACATGATTTGTTTTCTTACTTTACTGTGAACCCTTTCGTTTCCCAGTTGTTCACCAAGTGTAAAACTTATCATTATACATATATGTAGCTTTCCTTAAGTTGCCTTTGAAGTACTCATGGAAAATCATTTTCTGGTCTCGTCCTTAAACCCTGTTTCATGCATACCTCAATCCTGTGATTTAATGAATGATACTAAATCTTGGACAACTTTCTTCTTGTGACACCAAAGAACATTACTGACAGTTAAGAACTCTCAAAACATCAAAATATGTGACAGGTTGAACCTTATTTTGGCCTGTTCAGTAGACATACAAGTGCATGTACTGGGTATTTGTGGCTGGACAGCATTATAGGCTTGCCGTATACTAACCAGCCACTCTCTTGCTCAAGAGTTTCAGAAAGCTAAGCTACAAAAAAAACTTGTGGTTTGATCATTTTTTATTGAGAGTCAACAATCATGTCTTCTAAAATTGAGTTGGGTCGTTTTTATCGTTTGTCTTACCTGGTACCTTTGAACCTTAGGGACCAGCGGTGGGCTGAGTGGTTAAGATGTTCCGACATATTACCAAAAAGCCCTCCACCTCTGGATGTAGGTTCAAATCCCATGTGGGGCAGTTGCCAGGTACTGACTGCTGGCCGGTGGTTTTTCTCCGGGTACTCCGGCTTTCCTCACCAACAAACCTGGCACATCATCCTTACATGACCCTGGCTGTTAATAGGACGTAAAACTAAACAAACACCTGGTACATGTAGTTATGTGACATGGTGAAGTTTGCTGCTATAGTCTTCTGATAAGCAGTATCAATGTGTACGACAGCTGTCAATCTCCACCACATTTGACATGTGTTAATCCTCTCCCAAACAACAACATTACTAAACTCAATGGAGTAAATTTTGTTTTCTCATACAAAAATTTATACCATATTTTACTCATTCATCACTCCTGTCAACACATTTGAACACTTTTAATTCAAAGGACTGGCACAGTTTATTATGAATTTTCAGGGATAGGATGAACGATTTAGCCAATCGAATGACTATCATTGCTGAAACAATGGTGTGTTTTTTATTTTTTTTCTTTTATCTCCCTATGTTTGATTTCAATTAATTTGTTCCTATTGCTCATTTTCATTTTTTGAAATGGTGATTTAATGAATTGAAAAAAAATTTTGCATTAATTTACCATGAATACAAAATCTAACAACGTTTTTGTGGAAACCGTTCTCCCTCGTAGTCCCGTTTAACGTCTCCGTGACATCACTTTTTGTTTTGGGATGACAAAAAGACTGTGTGTGATTCACCCATTGTGTGTTATGGTGTTTTTTGTTAAATTAATTCAGTGTTTCAAAAATCTGCAAGTCTTTGTTCGCCATTACTCCCTCATAAATGGCTTTAGTGATGTGAAAGAGTATTGATAAGAATAATTAAATAATGATGTTAAAAAAAATTTTCCATCAGTTGCATCAAACAAAATGAAATTTTTTCCTGTACTGTCATTTGAAGGATCCAATAAATAGAGGTCGGGGAAATCAACATAAGAGAAATTCCTTTGAAGATTCATTAAATGGTTGATTGCTTTAAATAACTTTTTACCTCATTGTTCCCACGTCCTGAAGATAGATATACTTTTAATTTCTCTTACCTGTGATTGACAAATACAGCACAACAAGGCCGAGTGAAGATGGGAGAGGATAGTATCTTTTATCACTTGGGGAGAGACTGGCCTGATTTTC
>NW_027188451.1:0-22126 GCF_041381155.1 Argopecten irradians | reverse complement strand
CTTGAACAATTCCTTTGCCCCCTGTCCCCGCTTACTCTAAATTTGTCACCGACGAGAGACATATTATCTTTGAATTGTGGTTTCGATTTCACAATCGTAGCGATATCCTGACCATTTTCTTCTTTACAAGCATCAGTCATTGAAGATGGAACCTTGAATGTAGTTTTGTCCTCGGATGAAGCATTCGGTTTTATTGTGCGTTTCTTTACTTCGAAATCGCGCAGGAAATCAACCATGTCTGCTTTGTTGTTTTCCATGAATCTGTGAAATGCGCCATTGCCAATGATTCCTGATAAGAGAAGTTGGAAGGAGTTGTCCACCTTGGTACCTCCCCAGTCTCTACCATTGGCCTTGTGGATTTCCTTTAGTGATCCATCCCGCTGTACCTGATGTATCATGATGTCTATCGTACCACCTAAAATAATTCTTTTTGTTAAAAAGAGTATAGAAAGTATCGAGTTGTGAATTTGTATTTAATTAAACATATCATAATGTGTACTAAACGCTACCATAGCACTTTCAAAAAAGATAAAACAAAAATGGCATAGTTTAGATTCAAGTGTCTAAATACAAATTGCGACCACTGATGATACTAAAACATAGACCAGTACAATAGGTAACTGATATATCTATCCAATTTCAATGCTTTACATAGTTCAAGAATCATATTCTTAATAAAAGTATAACCTGTCATTTGTTTATCGTTCTCAGTTTATAATATTACGAACCACTCGAAACAAAATCTACGGGGTACCGGTTAATGTATTCTTATCCGTTGTTGGTATAAAGTTGTTGATTCAATTTTAAATGCTATTGGCAACTTTTGGTTGAATATACACGTCATATAAACGTCAATTAAAATATATTATGTGTTTTACTTCTTGGCGTTATAGAAATATACCAACATTGGCAAAATAACAGATGGCAGGTTTAGAGAAGAAACTTCCTTCGCGTGTCATGAATTAATATACAGTCATATTTCATGGACCGGTCATCACATTATACCTACCTCCAGCGTCCAGAACAACGTACTTGGACCCGGAAGTAAAGCCCTTCATTCCGCCCTCTCCTCCTTTTCGTTCCACAGGAAGGTATTTGCAGTAAAGAGATGCAGCTTCTGGTTCTAAAGCGATCTTTAGGCGATTTCCATCAATACCTGCCTTAAAATAAGAATGATATAGCTAGTATTAACTAAAGATGTAAGTGAGTTAGGCATCGGTATTCACAAATTTATTTGACACAAATGTATGTTTTCTATAACATTCATTACACGTATTCCCGTCGTCAAAAATATTAGAATACTTTCTAATCATAATTATATAATAATTTCAATTACTTTAAGGACTCATCATAATATATAATTTTCAGTTGTTCCTACGTTCATGGGTTTTCACATGAAATACTTACTGCCACAGCCGCCTCCCGCATGAACTGTTTTGAGGCATCAGACCAGATTGCCGGGACAGTGAGGACCCAGAGGATATCGGAGGACTGTATGCCTGTCATCTGGTTATTGCAAGTCTCCATCATATGGTCCTTGAGATACTTGATGGCTGCTGTGAACACCTTGATAGCCTGCATTGACCGGCCCTGATCATCTTCCAAGGTAAAGTCTCGATTTAAGCACTAGAAAAATATAACTGCAGTTATATATTTAAACCAAAATAAGAACGTAAACAAGTGGGTGAAGCAGGACATTCATGTAGGTTAAGGTTAGTATGTCCCGACATCTCCTACTGGTCACATATTAGAATTGTCCCGACATATTACCGCATGTACTCTCCCACCTTGGTCACATATTAGAATGTCCCCCGACATATTACCACAAGACATCACCTACTTGGTCATAAATTTTAGAATTTTCAACGATCCATTTCAACAAGACACCTCCTATTTGGTCATTATAATAGAATTGTTCCCCGATATATTATCCAAAAATAAAAAAGTACATTTCCCACGTTGACCACACATATATGAATCATCTCATATTGTGGGGGCGTAGGTAGGGCCATATTCACATGATCGGGTTTATTTTCGGGCTTCCAATTTTAATCATATGTAAATCTGGTAAAGGACTTAAAATCATATGGGGGGGGACAATTGACTGTTAATGTGGGGGAACGTCCCATAAAAACAAAATTACCAAAAAAAATACCAAAGCATTTAATTTTAATACGTAATCTATTTTTCATAATTGTTTCATTTTTGTTATAAATCGTTCGAAAATTATATCGCATTCCCTTTCTTGTATGTTTTTCGTCGTTGCAAGCAGAGCTGTGGGATTATACTTGTCTGTTTCTGAATCAGAAAATCACATAATGGAAGTGGGGGGGGGTTAATAAAGACACCGTCTGGTTTAAACAGGTGGAGGACCAAATGCTGGAAAGGGTTTCTTCATTGGGACTTAGAAGTGCTCCACAGCTCGCTGCCCCTAGGCTGTGTGGACGCCGAAAAAAATACCCTTTAAGTGGTGTTTTTTTTTTAACTATTACATTTTCAGGTGCCGGAGGCGAGACTGAAGTGGCGTACCCAGAGTTTGTACGTGGTCCCGAAAGTCAATAGTAGCAGCAACTAGCAGATGGGGTTTTACTGAGAGAAGCCATACTCACGTTTTCTGCAAACATATAGTTATAAATGGGTCAAGGAATGTTAAAATATTAAAGCATCATTAAACTATAATCCTATTTTTGTAATGGTGCAGATTTTTTTTTTTTCAAATTTTTTCAAAATCAAATTTTGTTAAAAAAAAACAATCCCAACATAATAGTTTACATAACCAAGAAAAACTAGTGTCCTCACACAATGGAGGGATTCATTCAACACACCAATTCAAAAAAAAAAAAAAAAACGTACGTTTTTTCATCTCAGCCTTATCTACTTTACATTTTTTACTATTTTTAACCTTCCTGTTTTTTTAAATAATATATATCCATATTTTAGTATAATCCCATATACACATCTAAAGATATATAGTACCTCTATCTCGACTACAGGAGGATTCCCGGACAAATTATGTGGCTGATGAGCAGGTGTGCCTCAATCTAACCTATTGTTTATGCGTCCTTCCCATAGTGAGAGCTAACTAGACTTCAAGAGAAAAAGATGATTTCATTTTAATACAGTTGTATTCCTGAAATATAACTTAATTCCCTCTATATTCCGGACTTGTTCTCCCTTTTTCGATTCCGTTAATTTATTTATTTATATGATGTTTCCGGCTTCGTGAATTTTTTTGACCTAGTAAACTTTCGGTAATATATCGGAATATATAGTCAATATAGATACTAAATGTTTTTTTTTACCAGGCGCGCTTAAAATTATTATTATTTATTACTCATTTATGGGGTCTTTATTAAAATTGTTTTAGTTAGACCAGAAAAAAAACTTTCATTCATCAACGACGGTATTGGTTTGATTAGTTTATCTAGTAACAACTGAATATAAATATATATATGTGTCAAAACATAAATACCAAATGTACGTTCCAGGTAATATGAGTGATCCTTACAAAGGTAGGTCAGTAGGATACGAATAACTTTATAATAGTAAAAGTTTGTCACAAAGAAGTAATCATAGCTATGTGGACAAGAACGATTCCGAATTTACCATGGCATTCTGAATCTGCTGCCCTATGAGCAAGATACTCAAAACATATACACGTTCACATTAGCCATAGAAAATTACATTAAAAAATAGGAATAATTACTGATTTAAAAACGTTTATTGTATAGACATATATTTCCATACAATACAATGGTAACATCTACGAAGTCTACTTTTGGTTTTAGATATATAAAACACACGCAAATAGTTAAATCAATATCTACCAGCTATGCACCTGGCAGCTTGATTTTATTATAGTTAATGCAAATAGTGTGTAACATGACTATTTTTTCGGCTCGATAAGTCAACTTTCTGATTTTTAAAGTAACATATAATACATGTAAACTAAAGAATGCAATACCATTAATCAGTTTAAATTTACACATAGACAGCATTGCACAGTTGCAAAAGAATAAGAATGTAAACAGAGTGTTAAAGTATTCCATTACACATTTTCGGCTTGTATATACGTAATACTGTTATCTGTATTACTTTCTTGTCGCATCCCAAATCTAAAATCTTGAATAAACTTTTGTTTCATTTTCTAAATCATATCTTTATCATGGAATAAAGATAACGGTTTATTATTTTATGTAAAACGATACATCAAATGCCGCATTTAAATCAAGAATGTTCAAATAAGTATAGAAAAAAAGAATTGTAAAAAATCGTCGAGATACATCTGTCATAGGTTGATATAAAGAATAGAGATATTCTACCAATCGAGATCACAAAGGCAAGTCTCGAATTTACTTTTTATCGTGATAATTTTTCGGGTAGAGGTAAAAATCACTATCGTTCATTCTCCAAAGGAATAAATCTATATATATGTACACATGCAGTATTTGCCAATACAATGCGGTTTGAATTCTACTTTCGGTTTAGATAAAAATAACGCCAGAAGAGCTTGTTGGTCTCTGACGTGTACCTGTGATGATAGATAAGAACAAGGTTACGTCAGAAATGACAGCAAATAAACGTTCAAATGGGGAGAGATTTACACTGTAAATAAACTTTCTTTTGTGGCTGCTTAAATTTTCCGATTTCACAAGTTTCATAAATAGTTGTCTTAACATAAAAGACATCTTTGTGAAAAAATATTAAAACATAAAGTCCGTGTAGATAAATCAATAATATAGTTAACATTTGTGGCATGTAAGACTCAGAGTGTTATATATAAATGACTTGATATAACACTATAAAGATATAAAAGCGTGTTATTTTTAAAGCATAGAAAATACACGAATAGTTTTTACAGAGTTACAAAAAAATAGATAACGTGAGTTTAAATTTTGTTTTTGTTTATTAAACATTTTCGGTTTTTATCGTACGTAACACAGGGATTGATATCAAATCTTTCTTTTCTCAAAATACCCAAATTTCAAATCTCCATAAAAATAACTTTAATTTTGTTTCAATATCGTAAAAACTTCATATGAGTGGCAATGTTTTAACCATGGGTTAATATGCCTCTACAAGTCCAATATATGTCCGTAGAAAAGAATGAAATTGGGAGAGGCTTATGACAGCCTAAATGAAAGTGTTACGCTTGACTCATTTTCGGTTTGCATGATATACCCAATACAGTAAAAATATATTACTAATCCTTGTTCGTATATATCATAATATCAGATCTGATAAAAACAAGCTGATTTGTTTTCATTTCTAAATCATACTATTTAACATGGAATAATGATAACGGGTTTCTTTATGTAAAAACAGATGCATCAAATGCCGTAGTCAGTATTTAATCTATATTGTTTCACATGGAATACCGCAAGAAAAATCAAGGTCACAAATATGACAACCACGCAGTAGGCGTTAAACTTAAAAATATTCGATTAACAGAGGCAATGCTAAAATTAAAAAAAAAATGATATAATCGTCATAATATAAGTGCGAGATGAAAAAAAAAAACATTATTATAAAGTCCTTTGTTGGTGTTACCTTCCATCAACCGATAAGATAATACTTACTGTTTAGCCGATTTCACACGACAAATGACAATGTCGGCCACCGATCAATCGGTTGTCGGCCGTTTCGTGGCCGGCAGGTATGTTAATTCTGAGGAAGCTCGATATATATATGGGACCTACATGTCGCCACAGGTTTAAAGAAAAAATAAAAGCGTATTATATGGAAAACGTTATCTTTAAGTGTACACATGAGATATAACTGCAGATATTTTTACCATGGCTCAATATATATTAAAAAGGCACTCTATTGCTGCATTCTGTAACTGTTAAGATGCGGTATGTCACAGATAGTATTTTTATTAAACGTTTTTTTTTCGGTTTTTTTTTGTTTTTTTGTTAGGGTTGGATGGTTTGGTTTGCAAATTTGACTTTTATGTTGTCATGTCCTATAAATAGCCCTGAGTCATTTAAGATACCTTTCATATGTGCAGTACATTTCGTTCGTGAATGTCTGTATGCTTAAGGAAGCTGCTGCGGATATATAAATTTTAATGTTAGAAATATACTAATAAAGACATCGGACACAGCATTTACCGTCTCAGTCACATTATTGACTGATAACAGATGAAACCAGTCGTAGACCCACTCCCTTGAGGCCTTGATGAACGTTAACTAGAAGGCAAAAGCTACCATACGGGTAGGGTTAGTAATGATTGTACATGCAGTCGCCTCTTTATTGTAAAAGACTAAAATGTGGGATCCTCTAACTTTTCTCTTCTCCTTAATGGTCTTGTTTCTTTTTGATAAACAGTATCTTACCATACGAAAAAAATACGAAAATCCCAATTAACTAAAATAAAATAACGTTTCATAAGCTCAATACATTACCTTAAATTCATTAGGGTTATTATGGCTGATAAGATGTCCCTCACCTAACCTATTGTTTTCGTCCTTCCATAGTGAGAGGTGGCTGCTAGACTTCAAGAGAAAAAGATGATTTCATTTTAACACAGTTGTATTGCTTAAATATCACACTCTATCAAAAAATAAACGTACAAACGGGGTTTGGAATAATTGAATTAAATATACATGTATATTTCATTAATGTATGATAAGTAAATACAAACATTACATACTGGTATCGGTATGCATCACCATAATAAGTAAAATGATACTTTTGAGTAAAAGAGTGATTCTGCATGTTGTTATGATACATTCTCGTCGTAAAAAAAAACAAAACTATGGCTCCTTAAAACAGTACCAAGTTGTGTGTCGATGAGCTTGCAGTCTGGTTTAAATGTTTGTTTGTTGTTTATTTCTATCTTTTGTTTCGGAAATTATTTGCATTGATTTGTTGATTCAACAATTTCCTCTATTTTTGGGGAATCAGAGCAATATGCATTTGAAATCATGAAAATATAATTCCCGAGAAAATAAATATTTGTTAGGTTTTCATAATTTCAAAAAAATACATATTGTCTGGAATAAAACTTGAAAATGAGAGTACATGTAAAAATTTTCAATGTCGATATAAATAATATTTCACTCATAGCATATTTATGCGATTGAATATAAACAGTTTCCTGATATCAATAATTCCTGGAAATGCATTCGAAGTATAAACACACCCGGACAATCTGCCGGTACGGCTATCTGTAATTTATTTTGTAAAAATAAATTAGCGTAGGAAAATTATGGAACACGGTCACATTATAGAAAATTAGCAGAGTAAAATTTTTTAAAAAAGAATGGAACAAATTACAGATTATTACAATAAATTTGAAATCTACTTTCGGTATAGATAGAGATAACACAAGCTAACAGGTGTTCGATGTGTAAACCTGACAGCTTGGGGTTAATCTAATCACGGGTTAATACAAATAGTGCAACATTGTTTTTAAGTAGCAAAAAGTATATTGAAGAATGCGATATTAAACGCTTTCGGTTTTGTATATACGTAATACAGTGATCGATGTCACTTCCTATTCGCAACCTAAATCTCAAATCTGGATAGTTAAATCGTATATTTATTTGTCATGGAAGAATCATAACGGTTTATTTATATTTATGTAAAACGGTAGTCAATTGCCGTAGTTTGCATTTAATTTAAGGTGTTAACAATCAATATCGAAAGGAAAATCAAGGTCACAATCTACGCAGTTCCTATTACGTCTTAAGTAAATTCAAATAACGAGGACTTAAATGTTTAGAAAGTTTTTTAAAAAAAATGATATATTCGTCATAACAAATCAAGTCTCTATGTAAAAATAATTACTATTTACCGATTCACACGACAAATGAGACTGTCGGGTCACCAAGGAGCTTGGATGGTGGCCGCTTCGTAGCGATCGAACTGGTATTGTGATTATGAGAATTGCGTAATTTATATAATAGCAGACACATTTCTTAATACAAAAACACCCAAGACAAATGTATTAAAATGAAATATTTATTGTTTTGATCAATATACGCCGACTACACTTTGTATATTCGGTTAAAGATCATGGATTAATATATTACAAACCATACTAAGGCGGGCGGGATCTAGGTATACGTGCAACCCCCCCCACGTGCACCCCCCAAGACCCCTCCCCCCCCCCCCCGCCCGCCGCCCCCCCCCCCCTCACCCCCCCCCCACCCCCCCACACCACCCACCCCCAACCTCCCCCCCCCCCCACCCCCCCCCCCCCCCCCCCCCCCACCCCCTACCCCCAACCCCCCCACCATAGGCTTAACCCTACACCCCCTCCCCCCCCCAACCCCCCCACCCCCCCCATCCCCCCCCCTCACCCCCCCCCACCCCCCCCCCCACCCCCCACCCCCCCCCCCCCATGGAAAGGCCCCCCCCCCCCCCCCCCCCCCCCCCCCCCCCCCCCCCCCCCCCCCCCCTAGGTTTTACCAAACCCCCCACCCCCCCCCCCCCCCCCACAACTACAAACCAATGTTTTTCTGAAGCCTTATATGACCCACTGGTAACGAAATCAAGGAGGTAACATTGTATAAACTGGGATGAACTTCCAGTTATTGACGTCAATCAAGATGGGCCGCCATCTCGAATTTCACTAAAGATTGAAAAATAATCATAATATTGACATTTTTCAACCGAAATGACCACAATAGAACATCAGATACATATCAGGACCATTAATAATCCAATATATGTAGTTATTTCTACGCAGAAAATGAAAAAATCGGATTTTGAAACTAAAAAAATAGTAATTTTCTAAGCAAATATTTCATATTTTGACTTGACGCAGCAAAAAGCAAAAACTATTATTTCTAATCAGTTATTTGACCTCTTATCAATCAGTAAAATCAAGACCTACAAAAAAAACAATGTTTAACATTGTATAAGCTCCGGTTATGACGTCATCAAGATGGCCGCTATCTCGAATTTCATGGAAAAGTTAAAAATAGTCATAGACATTTTTCAACCGAAGTAGACAAATGAGGTATCAAAATTACCACAATCGAACAACAAATACATATAAGGACCAAATAATCCTATATAAATAGTGATGTGTAATGCAGGAAATAAAAAAAAATAAGATGTTAAGCTCAAAAATGTTAACATTTTAGCAATTTTTTCATATTTGGCTTGACGCAGCGTATAATAGTTTCCCAAAAAGAAACTATATATTCGTAATCCTAACATAATCCAGTTTTCATGTTCGAAAGTTTGTAGACTAGTAGCGTCTCAAAATGAATTTTTACAGCACAACGCCAACTAATAGGGTATCAAATTAAAACTTTGAAGAAGCATTTGTTTCCGTTAGTACCACGAACACTTTCCGAAATTTGTTTCTTTTAGAAATAGCGCATCCAATGTTAACTTTATTTTTCTGTGTATAACGTAAGGAAATGTCTCAGATGGTTACTGCTTGCAGTATCACATATTTCTTTCAAAAGTTCTTAATGATATAAGCATTATCGTTGTGCGTGCTTTCTCATCCGCCAGAGTGTCGATGAGCTGATGAGCTGATGTGACATTACATTACCGCGGTTTACCATCATGGTTCTAACTTGTCAACCGTCCAATGACCAGAGGGTAACATCTAGAACATCGGGTTCGCGGATGTGGGAGCTCATCCTGTTTTCAACCTAGTGATTCACATATCGTATATGATGTTCCAGACTTCTCCGGTAGGATGGAAAAGACACCAGAGCCACATCCTGCGAAGGGTTGAGTTGCTTCTCCTTAATTCGTATGAAGCACAATTTCCTTGTTCTTGTGAAACCCTCAGTGACCAGAAATGAAGTCTACAGTGAAGTTTCCTCTCTTTGCCAAGCACTGCAGAAAACTTTTTTCTGGAGAGTCTGCGACATGATGGACAACCAATACCTTCAAGGGACGAGGGAAAGTCTGACAAATGAAAAAACCATTTAACATTTATGACCTCATTAAAGACCTCGAGGATATCACCTGTACCATCTATAGTCGCACGAGTGTCCACAAGGTTGATGAATGGTGCTTGAATCATTCCACCATTCGAAGAATCTCGATCTGGTGTAATTTCCTGAGAAGTCTGCAAACAGCATATACGATATGTTAGAATCTGAAGGAGATCCCTGAACCTGATACCTGTTGTTCCTGATATAAACTCTGGCCATGGGTGGGTCATGAAAGATGACAGGCTAGAACACCACTGGTAATGTAGTGTCACATCAGCTCATTGACATCGAAGACGACACTCTGGCTTTCGACGAATTGGATACTGATATCTCGATTACTCGGATTCGGACTGCATGTACCAGCTACCAGACATACCGAGCCACGTCAGAGGATAGTGTAGTGAGGCGGGAAAGCACGCACAAGGTGATAATGGTTATAATTGAGAACAAGTGAAAGAAATATGAGACATTGTGGTAACCATCTGACATTTTGCTTAAACTATGCTTAGGGAAAAAAAATGAACTGTAACTTGTCCTACCTAGATATTCTGTCAACTCTACATTCTTGTTTCAAACTTATAAATCGCCAATAGTCAAACTTATTTAAGGAACTTATAATACACCAGGAAACTGTAGTGTCAGCGGTTTGGAGTTAGAAAAAATAGCATATACCCAGTATACGCACCCGGTGATGTTTAGCAAACTTATTTCTATTTTTGTATCTCTATATATATTATTGTTTTACTGAGTGACTAGAAGTCAAATCACTGTTTTACGAATAATAGTTTGCTATTGGTAAACATTTTTGCTGCGTCAAGCCAAATATGAAAAAATTGTTAAAAAAGTATCATTTTTGAGCTTTAAAAAAAATCCTATTTTTTCATTTCCTATCTAGAAATCACTACATATAATTGAATTATGTGGTC
Source organism: Argopecten irradians (assembly GCF_041381155.1). Classification (NCBI taxonomy): domain Eukaryota; kingdom Metazoa; phylum Mollusca; class Bivalvia; order Pectinida; family Pectinidae; genus Argopecten; species Argopecten irradians. Next base: position 11,289 of record NW_027188451.1, on the reverse strand, counting down.
CCGATATGAATTTGTTTGTTCTATTATGATCATTTTGATGCCTCATTTGTCTACTTCGGTTGAAAAATGTTAATGTTATGGTACTATTTTTCAATTGTTAGTGAAATTCGAGATGGCGGTCGTCTTGATGAAGTCATACAATGTTAACACTGGTTTTTTTTTGTGGTGTTGTTTTTACTGATTGATAAGAGGTCAAATAACTTATTAGAAATATTTGTTTGCTGTTGGCAAACATTTCTGCTGCGTCAAGCCAAATATGAAAACTTTGCTTAAAAATTACCATTTTTTGAGCTCAAAAATCCTATTTTTTTTCATTTCCTGCGTAACAATAACTACAAAAAATAAAATAATTAAAATAAAATCAAAAATAAATAAAAAAGGGAAAACCATAAACAAAATATAAACATTTTGATTTTGATTAGTCATACGCACTAACCTATAAAAAGAAAACATTAATTATTTTTAATATTAATTTGAAAACGTTTTAATTTTGATAAAATATGAAAAAGAAATGGGGAAAAATGTAAGTGCTACGCCTTCGCGAATCGAACCTGTTGTTTATAACATAATTTGCGATCGAATTTACGCTTAGTCCACACGACTGTTTCGCTCACGACAGCGCCCGTGTAAAATTTTGGTTATTACAATGACATAAAGCGACAGCGGGTCATTTATAAATAGGGGCCGCGGAATGAAACTAAAAATAAGATTCCTGGAAATCCCCTTTTGGGCACAAGATTTCATAGAGAGGTGAATGTTTCGGAGCCTGCTGATTGGGTATTCAGGGCGCATCAGTTTCAAATGTTTAATGTGTGGGTTGGGCAATACATGTAGATGTAAAATATGTAAAGATATTTTAAAATTCTGTCAATTGTGTGATTTCTGACAGGGGGAGGTAATCAATATTGGAATTTCATGAATTTTTTGGTCAATTTTTGGTGCGGAATTCAACTTAATCATGGCACTCCCCACATAAAAGTTTAGCAAGATGGTAGATCTTAATTTCTTTTTATTCACAGGTATGTGAGGTGCCATTCTTCAAAAGTTAGTGACAGCTGACCAGACTTGAAAACTTCAGTTATCCTGGACAGTGGCAAACGTTAAACATATCGTATATAGTGAAATCATTTGAGGTTCTGCGGTCTCTTTACAAGGGTATATATATATATTGTGTGTTGTGGTGTGTGTGTGTGGACCGTTACCCGCATAGTTATACATATGACTGATATCATTATCATATTCCGCAACGAAACAGAGTCTTTGCAATACATGCTGAATATGCAGTGTAATGCATTTACAACTACACTAATCATAATATTATGTACCAAAAAAGGAACAGGTCAGTAAGTTATACAGAACATAGCCAAATTAGTGAGATTTAATCCACTTTTGCGTAAACAATGTGACCGTTATCCCTGTCTTCTAAAAATTTGTGCTGAAGTGTTTACATTATCTAAGCAAATAGTTGAAAAGATTTGTACCAACTTTATGTAATCTCTAACAACTTCCGTGTCTTTGCACGACAGGTTAAGTAAATTAGACAACCGTCATTGTAAGGTTTATAGTGAAAACTTACCTCGAAGCAGGCGTTTTTCTGCCGTTTTCGTGTGGCCGATATTATTTCCGGTGACGTTGGTTGTCCCCATTGAAGAAATCATAATATTTATAAAAATATCTGAACACCGTTCAATTTCATGACTTTCATGTCTGGGAGTTTTTTCATGACACTTTTATATTTCGACATAACACATATGGTTAGAAGAAAGCAAACGCGGAAAAATTCTGCTATCCACGAATTGTTCCACTTCTAAAATAAAAACTTGTCCTTGAGTACCATTGAACGATTCCCGGCAAATAAGAAATACAAAAAAATTCCCTTAATATCAAATCAAATTAAATTTGATGTCCATTACCCACTTTGTAAAACTCTGGAATAGATGAAGAACATCGAATTTAATAAGATTGGCTTGATTTTAGTATTACACGTTACACCATCTTGTAAAAGTTGTGATTTTCTTATCAATAACACAGAACATTGAAATTATGTGTTCTGTATTTCTGATCAATCAACAGGGAAATTGTAGAAGAGTGCAATTTGCCTATCCATTAAATTCTTATATACAGTCATCTTCATATGTGTAATACCAATACATGTATAGAGTTGCCTCTGTAACTAGCTTTATATTTCCGTTCATAATGAATAGATTTGAGTAAGTTAATTTTTGCTGATGACCTACATCAATAGAAAGAAAGAAAGAAAGAAAGAAAGAAAAAAAGAAAGAAAGAAAGAAAAGATAAAGATTGAAAGAAAGCATACCAAATGCATTTAAAATCATTTTAGATTAAGACTTTTGAAATCTGCTTTTAAATACGTGATAATTTTAAGAATTTCGTATGTAATTAATTCAGTTATTTTTTGGTTGTTATAAAATAAAATAAAAATATCTCCATTATCCCTTGTATAATGTACATACTGGCCGGTTCCATCATGATTATTATTATAGGACCAAAGGAGCACCCCGTAAGATTAAGTGGTTTTTCCTGATACACATTGTTTATGAATTTATGATAAGTGTAGAATTGAAGGTAAGTTTAACAAATAAACTTTTGGGACTTATCAATCTCATTTTAAAAGTCACATTTCAAAAAATGAAATGGTGTTTGTTTCTCTTATGGTGTGTAACTTTTACGAGGACTTAGTAAAACTTAATCACATAGGTTTCTTTCAGAGAAAATTGTGCCAGTATTTATTTTTTTTCGGGGGGGGGGGGGGGGGCAGACATATGATAATAAGTCAAGTAATAAAATGATAACATGAATCTATATTCGATTTCGGTGATATGTGCATAAACACTAGAAAAAATGTGGTTTTCCATTCTACGGCGATAACCTTGATAAAGTATCGATCTATTGTATTGATTTGCGGTTTGATAATATCACATCCTGATTTAAAATGACACTTGTTTACCAAAGCTAGACAACAAAACCACAATGATTAGCGAGATAAGTGAGAGAATATTAAAACGATGATCGATCGATGTCTATATATCATATTGGTTAATAAATGATGTATTAGATTAGGAGAATTACAAATTACTTAATTAATCAAATCAAGTGATTTGTATTGTTATATAGGTAGCTTACATTACATTATGTTTTAGAGAATTATGAGGAAAACTTTCAGAGAGAGAAAGGGAGAGAGGGAGGTAAGAGAGAGATTGTGTAATTGTTCATTATAAGCTTTTGTATTATATATGCAATACCCTGATGTTACATTGTAGCATGTATTACATCCTTGACGCGTCTCACCAATATCAAATCTTATCAAAGCTATACCATTGGAACAAACTTTTATTAATTGAATGAATCTTAAGAAAATTCATAACGGTTTTAGCCCTCTTTACCACCCCAATCTTCAAATTCCACATAAGTATCGAAAGAAAAATCAAGGTAACAACCAGGACAAACTACGCACCTGTTAACTTGTCCTCAATACATTCGATTTACGAGCAGGGCAATGCTCATAAAGTTATAAAAGAAAAATTATTTAATCGTCATTATCTAAGTGCTAACAAATTCTATGAAAATCATTTTTAGTATTACTTTCCATAAAATTGATTGTAAACATCACTCATTCAGTTCACGGATTCACAAAACCATAACTTAAACCATGTTATTCAGCCACCGATTTGTCGGGTGTCGTCGGCTTTCTTTATCGCAGCTGTGTATAGTTCCTGAGAATCTTTCTCCTCATTGTCTGTTTAAATGTTTAGGGTATTATACCCTGCTTTAAAAAAAACTAGTGATATTTTGTATGTCTATATGTCACATCTTAATGTGAACTTGACATAATCTCAGTTCATAGAAAGTGTGTATGTATCTAGACCTAACTTTAAGGTATTACTGTTGACTCGTGGGAAATAATAATAGGTATAATTGATTCTATCGAATCAGTTTACAAATGTTTACTGTCATAATTTTGAAAAAAAAAAAAGAGTCTAAAAATTTAGTGGGCATATCAAGTTTTAATCAAATAAAAACAGCTTTAAAAATGTCATAACTAATTATCTTCTGGATTTTCAACATATTTAAAGCAAGTGTTTCTGTTTTTTAAATATGTTTTTAAGAGAAAATAATAAGCAACGTCTACATTGCAAGTATGATGATAGAAATGTGCCTGCACCCACTTCATGTGACCCTAAGATGCACATAATCTTAGGCAATCATGACAAATTCCAAAATAAAGCTCTAAACGTTACTTTTAAGAGACCGGCAGAACCAAATGGTTATCCCTATATACGACTATGTTAACGTTTGCCATTGTCCAGGTTAAATGGAAGTTTTCCAGTCTGCTTACATGTCCCTAATTTAGATGAATGGCATCTCTCTTAACTGTGAAATTACATTTCTACCAATCTTGCTAAACTTTTATTTGTTGGGGTGCTTCATCTTATGTTCCGCACAGCAATAATTGACCAAAATATTCATGAAATTCCAATATTGATCTACCTCCTCCCCGACTGTCAGAAACACACATGAACAGATTTTTTAAATTTCTTTTCATAATTTTACATCTACATTATTGCCCAACCCAGGCACATTAAACATTTTAAAACTGGTGCGCCCTGATATACCCAATCAGTAGGCTCCGAAACTTCACCTCTCTATGATGAAATCTTCGTGCCCAAAGGGGAATTCCCATTGAGTCTTTTTTTTGGTTTGATTCTGTCGGTCGTCCCTCAAGCTATATGCTAATGATTGAAAATTAAAGCATTTTCATCTATGTACACAAAAAAATTAAGATTCCAAATTTAGTCACCTTTTACGACCATGTAGTGGGATAGCAAATGCACTAAGATTTGTTTCCAAGTAAAGTTATTCATAACGGTTTAAATGATGATGCAATTACATATCAATAGTCATATACTAGCCACCCCATCCAACGTATTCTATATAAGGTCAAGTATGAATATAAATAAACGTATACATTCAAACATAAACTGTAATATAACACGTGGAATAGACTATTGTTACGGTAAAAATTATGATACTTCGGCCATACCCTTCTCGAATCATACGCATCCCCAATTACGCATATTTTTCATAATGATAAAGTCGCAATGGAGTAATGGACATTTCACTTATCACGCTCTTGTTAAATCTCCGCTAATATTTCTTTATGATCTAATCTACATGCAAACATATCAACAAGTGGTATCTTGACATGACATGTAAGTAATCTTACACAGCGGGGAATATAATGACATCACGAACAGTGAAAATAAAACTGACTCAGCTAAAATATTCTCTATTCGAATATACCCAAGTTTACAAGTACCTACCTGGCTTCCTCTCCTGTATCCATTTCATTTTCAAAAGAATTCTTATCCGCCCCCGATAATCCTTGTATCCTAATCCAAAACGGTTGACAATAGCTATTTTTTTCTTATTTGAAATTGACACTGTGTAAATAAGAGGATCCACTAACTTACAACGGAAAGAGTATAATCTTCTTCAATTGGATTAGAATCTAGATAATAATCACTGTCTACTATTTGTATATGTCCAGTGTCTTCTAAATATAATCACTTTAAGAAATGTCCGAAATCAGTGTTGCTGTGCGTCGTGCGGTTTTTAACAGACACTGTCTGCTACTTGCTTGGATATCATCGAATGTCAAAACTGCTAAATGGATAAATAAATGATCGCAAAAAGAAGTACCACATACTTGATACTATTGGTGAAATTTAAACACACCGTAAGTGGATGGTTATTCGGTGGTAACCTGGTAATATATATCGGAACACCTTAATCATTTTATTTTCATCACTGTTCAAATTGGTAGGGGCCACGGTGGCAGATTGGTTTAGATGTCCCGACATTATTACCAACAATCCCTCTACCTCTGGGTCGCGAGTTCAAATCCCATGTTTGGGCAGTTGCCAGATACATCCCAGGTACTGAACGCTGGTCGGGTGTTTTTCACCGGGTTCTCCGGTTTTTTCCTCTACTCCAAAACAATCACTGGCCACGTCCTTAAATTGACCCTGGCTGTTTCATAGGACATTAAACTAACAAAATCCAGTGGTATGTTGGAACACCTTAACCATTTTACCACCACTGCCCCAGTGGTAATGTCAGAAACACTCTTAACCATTTTACACCATTACTACACCAGTGGTATATCGGAACACATTAACCATTTTTACCCATCACTGTCCAGTGGTATGTCGGAACATACTTAACTCATTTAAACCATCACTACTCCAGTGGATATATCGGAACACCTTAACCATTTTACCATCACTACATCCAGTGGTATGTCCGGAACACCTTAACCTTTTTACCATCACAACTTCTCCAGGTGGTCTATCGGAACCACCTTAACCATTTTAACCATCACTCTGTCCCAGTGGAAATGTCATAACACCTTAACCATTTTACCAACTCAACTACTTCCGCCAGTGGTATAACGGAACACCTTAACCATTTTACCATCAATCGGCGGGAGGTGTGTCCCAGTGGTATGATCGGAACACCTTAACCATTTTATATCAACACGACTATAGTGGTATGTCCTAGACGTGGGTTTATATTGACACTCTCTCCTCAACATTTCCTTGTAAGTGGAAGAATAAATCCGAAGTTTTTTGTTCACGGTTAACTGCGTACGTCTCTCACATACAATCATATTCAATTTAGCGGCTTCGTTAGCGACGGATGTGGTAGTGTATTTTGATAAACATAGCAATACAGTCACTTTAAAACGAATAATTAAATTTTAATCATAAGTCAATTCTTTGAAAAATTGCTAAACGACTGACATCGTTAAAGCTAGTGTGTTTCGATAAGTGCTTAAAAAATGTCTGATGTGCATGGTTAGATTTTTGTTTATGTGTAAATGTGTTTGCATTCTGTCACATTTCTAATTATCATTTTGTCGTATCTAGATGGATTTTCCCATGAAAACGGATTTTGCTGTGCATAATTTAATGTGTTATAAACTAATGTTTAAAAGACATTAAACAATTTTGTCTCTAGTCCCTTTGAATGATTTTTCACAGCTAAATGTCTAACTTTTCTTATCCGCCCAGTTCACACATTAGCATTAATGTGTTTTATATTCATAATGATCATAATTAATACAACAGCCATCATATTCCTATTATATCGAAGATGAAATCAATAATATTGAAATTTATAATTCAATAAATCAACAGGATTGGACAGGATTATTTTTATCAGGGGGGGGGGGGACTCAATCAAAAATGGCAAAAAGCACACCTATAGTTCATTATGGAGCAAACCTATTGACTGAAGGAAAGTGACTAGGCATGTATTTCAAATAATGTTGGTTTTTGAATGTCCAAAGTATGTTATTAACTAATTTCAAAAGTTAGTGGATAGAATGTCGTAGTTTCGAACGAGTATACTGTTGAATATAAATTCATTGGAGATTTGTCAAATACACTTATATTATATCTTAACAGAAAGTACGATTAAAGCTTAATCAGATACTTAACGCACTGATAATATCGTTACGTTAATTATTAACACCCTATGCTAAACTGTGTAGCAGTTTGTGTTATTAAATTAACATATCCGTCGTGAATGTTTGTCTTTGTCTCGATTTTTCTCAATGATCGTACTATGCTTCCCATGTTAAGAACTGGCTATCCGAATGTTGTGACGTGTAGTCTAGCTGTTTGAATCTCATATCGACATTCGCCTAGTACAGCGTACTCCAACCTTTTTATTTTATTACAACGAAGAATTTCCAATGGTAAAACGAATTATAAAGTTCATCCATTTTAACCTAGAATCTCGCCAAATTGCGAGCATTCTCGATAAAACCATTTTTAAAAGAAAAAAACAACTGTTTACAAAAATTCCGATGAAATGATTTATTTAAGGAAATCAAACAAAACTTAAGGGTACAAAATGAAACAACATCCGTTAACAATGATCATATACAGTTTTTCACAATAAACAATACATAATTAGTACCGCTAGGCTATTCAGGTGTAGACACTTTTCATGCTAAATTTATTTTAAATATCATCATTTCTTTCTTTCTACTTACCTATCTCTAGCTACAAAAAAAAAAAAAGATAAAAAAAAAAAAAAAAACATTTAGTGAATACACTCTATAAAAATAACAACAAACAAAAAACATGAGTCCACGTATAACTAACACTGAGTGATCGGTTGTTATATTAGCAACTTACAAGTTAATTTTACGACAATCATTTTTTGCGTTCTCAATAATGGTATTACAACTAAGATTATGTGTAATGAAAGTAACAATATGGATAACAATAACATGTGAGGATAAACATTTAAAAGTCAAAATTGAAGTTTTATGATACATGAATATTTTTTCATTCAAAAATGTTGAAGAGCAATAGACAAGGAACTACATTATGTCCATGTATGTACAAAGGATAAATACTTACAGTATCATCACAAGAAGGACGTCACTTGCGTAATTGTTTAAAAAAACTAATGGCCATCTGGTATACAATTGTTAACATAGTGAGTAAGTAACTTCAGATATTATTAATTTAAAAGTGATAGTCAGGGAATTGACAGTCTCCAAGTGGTCAAGCACTCAGTTTTTTCGGTATGTGCTAGAATTCCGGCACGAACGTTTATTCGGGATTCCTCGTCTCTCTATTCTAAGTGTTGATTTCCTCGAGTACTTCGATTTTCCTAAACATCTAAGAAGGCTCCGAGCGCGTTTTAAATCCGTGTCAGTCGAAGAATAGAATATTTACAAAATTGGTATATGTGCTGTTTGAGGTAAACATTGTGCTTACCATTGGTTTAGATTTGATAAAGAAAGTAGTTATTTATAATTTTCAATTATCGATTCACGTTATTGTTATGAAAATCTGCCAACATCCATTGGTTATCGCACAAGTCAACTACGATAGAAAATTAAACCTAACTGAACAGATCCAAATACAATGTATAATATTCATTACATCACCTCTAAACTTCAACAACCGTTATTTGTAAACTCACACTTCTTATTGTGACGAAGTTCAAATTTTAGTGATTTTTAAAACAGGTTAAATCATTAACGAATTGTAGTAAAGCCTATTTATGTCAAACAGCAGGGGACCTGTGATTAATAGTTTGAGGAAGACGTTGCGTATTTCGAGACATCAAGTCTCTCGATTTTTCGAAACGCAAACTTAAGTCAAAAATCTGTGACTTAAAGTCATAAAATTTTCATATATAAGTATACATATAGGAGAAGAAACTTAAGTTTTGGGCTTTAGTCTTCATGCTTTAAGTTTCGAGAAAGTCAGGGACTGAGGTTGGTCTTATCAACAGTGATCTCAAACAATGAAAAACAACAGCATTTTAATTATTATGAAAGTTATTTTCAAAGTCCTTTTTTGATTTTACAAAGTGTAGCATCGTATAAAAATGCATGTGTAAAAAAATGAAGAAATATATAAATAACCATTAAAAAAAACGATTAATCTTAATCTTAAAGTGCTTTAAGAACAACTGTGTGTACAGACAAAGTGTGATAAGGATCTAGACGAGATACAATTCGACATGTATGTGCCAATGAGTATTGATGGGGAATACATAGATGTCGACCATGTGATCAAATTCGACGTTTAATGAGGTATTCGACTGAATATTACATTTCTAGAAGGGCTATACTGTATGAACTGAGCTATTTATCGACATGGAAAAATGGATATTAAGATAGACTGATATCTTTAGTCTCAGTTCATTTGTTGTCTTTCATATAATATTTTAAAATCGAATCATTTGCCAAATGATTAGAGTTGATATTTTATGAAGATTATTTCTTAATAGATAACTCAAATGCCGCGTAGTTATATGAAGAGTGTAAGCAGAAGCAAGAGGTAACGGGAACTACCACCAGGGATCCTGTTATTTTTACGTTTTTAGTAATTAGTGTCACAGTCCATACGTTCCTAAGTGGTAACAATAGATATGAGACCACTTTGGTGATAACCTTTGACCCCCAGTTTTGTTTGTAAAATCTGAACTTATAAATGTGGTCTCCGACGATATTAATGTATAATTGTTTCCTCGTTTTTATAAGAGAGTCGCTATATAAAACGTACATTAATTAAAATCCTCCCTACTTATACTTCAAAATCTTATCATATAATTCAAAACTATACCAGAGAAGGGTCATGATTGCATAAATACTATCCATGAATAGTCATAACTTACTTTGAACTAGGCAAGTATAAAAGCGAACAAATATTTTTGCATGAGGAACATACAATGCACTCTACAACAGGTATAAGAGCAAAGCGAGAGTACAAACGCTCGTTTAAGAACCAAAGGCACCTGTGGGGATATCACTACTTATTAATTACTTCGCTCACTGCTGTGGTTTTGCGTACAAGTGTGAGTTATAAAAGTCGGTCAGAATTGAGTATATAGTTTCCTTGCTGAAGTAATATATTTTTTATTTATGGTTAGAAGGATTAGTTTTAAAGGTATGAACGATAACAAGTACCATTAAATAAAACATCTGAATATGTTGACTATATTTCCCAGTGGTGTCGGTCAGATTTTACTCTGCGCTGATCATCACTGGTAATTTGCAGAGCTACATAAACTACTTTTAGACAATAGACTATATATGTATTCTATTTATATATATTTTTAACATGCATTTCTGTCAGACTGTACATATTTGAACAAAACTAAGTGAAGAATAAATTCATCGGTCACGATCATCGATGTTTTGTTTTGTAGACTATTCATCATAAAAAGCTATAAAGCGTTTTTATGTTTGTTACTGCTGACCTCAAATGTCTTCTATGTCTTCTGATACATCGTAATGTATTCTACACTGATGTCGCTACAAAAAGTCGAACGCCGCGGGTAACTGACTCCCCAGTATTCTTCGTTTGTGGCATCGATATCTGGAGCATCTGTATTTACTGATAGCGTCACTTCTGTAGTCTCATAGACAGGCCCTGTCCCATACCTTTAGATTAGTTCCTCTGTCATAATCGATCCGGAAACCTGGTTCCATCATCTAATGTACCAATCTGGATCTGTTCAATAACTTCGGGTCCTGTCTTTTTGGAAGTTAGAGATTTGTAAAATAAAAAGCCTATATCAGTTTGATCCGGATCTCGTAGGAGTATACGAACCGTTTTTATATGTGGTTCACCCAATGTTTAGCAGAATCTCCTCCGTACATGTACGCTAACTAAGTCTCGCATCTTGCTATTCCAATTGCGTCAACGACCTACGCTTTAGAAAAGTCATGCA
>NW_027188450.1:0-22167 GCF_041381155.1 Argopecten irradians | reverse complement strand
ACCCGATCTACTTAAAGTTATATGTGCCGTAATTTTCATACTCATGAATCAAGAAGAGCTTTTAATATGTTATTCACACCCAAATGTTACTAACATTTTGAGAATTACAATACTTATAATGCATAGGTTTTAATTTTACACATATAAATAAGAGCTCAAAATGAATTTTGGCAGTACTGCCAAAAATCATGATATTTTCGTCGATAGTGCAGTGAAATGAGTGCATACGGTCTGATTATGAAGCCAAGTTGTTGTCTACAATTTTATTTCACATTTTTACAGTGTTGTTAGTAATTGTTCAGTGACTTCTTCCGATATGTTGCCATATAAGTATACATAACGCATAAATACCTGAACTTTTTAAGTGTATAATTTCTGTGTTGTAACTAACGTTTATGATGCAGCATGCATGTTTGTCTGTGCTTTTGAATGATTTTCAAAGCTTAATTCATCAAAACCTATTGTTTTCAATCGATTACTGAAGAAAAAATAGCATGTCAAAATTTTCGCGCAGTTACGGCACATATAGCTTTAAATATGCTTATTACACCAATCTAGTAATGCCCCCATATTAACCAAATTACAACTTCAGACCAAATTTGAACCCATTTTTTTTTAGTAAAACTTAAGAAAATGTCTATGAGCCCCAGCTTCCCTAAACCACTAGAATGTGAAAGGTATTCCCTTACTGTAATAACTTTGAAGTTTGATGAAAATCCATCATTCCATGAATGTGTTTAACACTGATTCAGGACACAACAGGACAGACAACATGGGAAACACTTATAATGACACCCCTCCCAACACACACACTTTAATTCATGTTGATGGCATAAAAACGAAGATATAGGCTATATTATTCACGAGTTATAAGCTTGCAAATCTGCCGTTGTCTTCCGTTAAAATCTCAGAGATGCCTGCCTATAGGATATCTAAATTGACTAGAAAATAATTAGAATATAACTTTTAGGAATTTATATATATTCGTCCAAATACATAAAAAAGTTATGATAAGAGGTGAAAAAAGTTCTTTTATTTTTTTCCGAATTTTATGTAAAATATGTCATCAAGCACAAGATTTGGTTAAGAAATATTTAGATTTAGGTAAATTGTCCTGAATCTTAAACACATAGTTACCCAAACTTTTTTCTTTAACTTAAATATTTCCCTAACAAATTTTCTTCGGAGAATAATCTGAGCAATAGAAATAAACGAAAAGATTACCATCAAGATCAGGAGCAACGAGGAATACTTTACTTGCAAACATGTCATATTTTTAAAAAAAAAAATTGTCCAGAGATGATGCAAAGAAAAAAACATTTGAAAAGATGTAAAAAATGCATGAATTATATAGCAGAACATGACATATTTACTCAATTTTATCTTTGATTCAGGACAACAGCGGCCGGGGTTCGAGATTTTGCGCCAAAAAAAAAAGATTAAAGATTTTCTTTAACCAAATGAGAATGATTAAAATCGAATTCGTACAATCGCCCATGATTCTGGGGACTCATTCACTTTACAAAAATCTTTATAACAAAATATTGGGAACTCATCAGAACATAATATCGGAACTCATCAGAATTTTCAGAAATTACTGGTATCGACATAATCGTAATAAAAATACTAAATAAAATCACCGATTCCCTCCATGTTACATATGCAATCTATGGAGACGACGAAGTATTCATTTTTACTAAGGACGTATATGAATAAGGATAAGTCACACTGGGTTTTGGGGAGTACAACGTAGAGCTTTGTGTTTGTGCACTGACCGAGACCGTTGGGCGACGACCGTATTTCCTTTGATATCTGCCGCGCAGCCTTTGATGTAGCTTGCGGGTGCGAGGTTACCGTCTTACTTTCTGAAGCGGGGACCCGTCATTTCATGAGCTGTCGTACTTTTAACGAAAATTTAAGACATACTTTCTAAATTTTCCGTCCTAAAGCGAGTAATAAACGTTGTAAAATTTAATAAACTTTATATTGGTGTTTCGTTTGACTTGATCAGACAAGTATTTGTTGAGAAAAACGGTTTGTATTCCCGGTTCATAGGCGTCTCGTGTGGTGTTTAGTAGTGTAAAGAGACAGTCACGAATCCTTCTCACTTATAAATCCTTGATTTTTAGTACGAACTACGAACATCGATATAAATCTTTTTTTTTCTATAAATAATTTCTTACGTGGCTTTCTGGCAGACCACCGAATCTTTTTAAGTGGACTGAACATTATTGGGAAGATTTGTTTTTGAATCGTGTAGGAAATGGAGCATAGTTTTATAATTATGGACCACTTACCGTCGATTTCAACCAGCAAAGCTGGATATGCAATGCCGCAAAATTAGGGCCTTTAACTATATCCCCTTTTTCGGTAAAACTCGCCGTATTTCTTCTTGGGCTCCAAAACAGTGCCAAGGGATTTGCACCGAGTAACATTTTTCTAAGAGTACCAACACATTAACGCCGACATTGTTCGATATTGGCACGCTTCTATTTAAATCTTGGAAATACTTTGGCGCCAATGTACAGCTATCGTTAATGACCAATGACAGCGTCTTTATACGAATGCTGTTGTGGAACTGACCAATGAAAACGTATAAGAGATACTCACGCTGGATCCATCACTAAATCTCGTTCACCGAGAAAAAAATATTTTAAATTATTAGTATATTTCAGTCAATTCTATAGGTCAAAGAGAAAATCTGATAACCGTAATATTTTCAAAACAACTGATCCGGTGATGAAAACAAAATGCGTCCATTCCATTTCAAACTGATGCTTTCGGCTACTTCCGGTATCGAGGCTAGACAGACAGAGAATCATGCATTGTTTTGGAGTCAACAAAACGTGATTTTCTCAGACGAAAAAAGCAATGGGAAGTTTTCATGTACAATATGGCAGTGGCAGAGTTATCTACAAAACAGCGCATTTTGACACATCTTCATAAAAAACATAATCTGAGATAAGTACATCGAAGACGTTACTATAGTGTGGCTCTAGACGGTATATTTGGATTAAATCGCCCAGAGAAGTCCAGTCTAGGTATTTTATATGAAGCTATGTAAACTTTTGTCTGATCTGACCTGATACTTCGGTCATGTATAAGCTAAAAACAGCTTCTGGACCACCTGTTTTGTCGTTTTTATTTATGGTCAAAACGGCCCCACTTTTATAAAGGCAAGAAGGTAATGGATTGATACAACATCGTTAACATACATTGATCTCATTACTATTAAAATTAAAGAAAGAAAGAAATGAAGTGTTTGCTGGTTATTCCTATATTTGTTTGTTAATTTACCTACATAATCATACGTTTCATTTATATAGTAATACATATATAACTTAAAGTTAGAAAATATATATGAAGAAGAAAGAAAATCTTCTTATTTATACTTTTTTGCGGTTTCATATATAACATTTAATTTTATGAATGGATTTTATTAAATCATACATAATCCAATACAATCAGCTTTACTGAAAAGCATAAAAGACATACATGTTTTGTGGTTTTCTTTCAAAGTATGCGACAATGTTGTATAAATCCATTACCTACTTGCCTATACAAAAGTGGGGCCGTTTTGACTTAAATTCTATAGATGGGCCTAAAATATACCATAAATCCTTGAGATGTGTATTTTAAGAGTGTATAAACAAAAGTAAATTTTACAATGAAAATCAAGGCAATGCTGATAATGGGGGATATCAGTAATGACATTTCCACACAATTTTTACGTTTAGTACGAGAAGGGAACATTGTGTAATGGATTATATAAAGTAACAATCTGTTTTGATTATGATAGGAACTGCAAAGATTAAAGAGATGAAACATTTAACTTAGTCAAGAGTGTGATTTTCTTAAATGTATGTATTCAGGTTAATATCAATTTCATATTTTTGATTAGAAGTATCTTTATCAGATTATTTTCTTTTTATACTTGCAGCTCCTGTGAGGAGAGAGAAGAAATTATATTTGGACAATACCGATATACCTGTTCCTCGCTCTACATCATACAGGTGGAAGAAACAACAAATTAAGGGACAATCGGTAGCACCTTCGAAAAAAAAACTTTTTGAATGTGATGGAGGTAACCATAAAACTTACAAATTAGCTTTCAAAAAAGTTTAAGAACCTGGTAAACTTTAAATCATTTTAAAGTATTGCAAGAACAAAATCCTTGTTTTTATTAATCATATAAGCATGATGGTATATTTCCATATGTGTTATGTTGTATTTTATTGTATACATAACTGTAAGTTTTGTAACTGTTGTCATGTCCAATACTAAAGTTTTGTTTGTAACTCGCTTGTTATGTGGAAATACTGATTGGAAAAACATTTTGGTGGTGGGGCGCAAAGAACCCTCTGCTATTTCTTGTATTGTGATATAATAATAAAGTAAAAAACAAATGAGAAATCTGATTACTGAGAATTTAATATTCTGATTTAGGAACACCGACACACAGTCACTCAAGTCATTTACCAGAAACCAGCTCTCGTTATTCTCAATATGATCAGAGAAATGAAGGTAGGTTCAGAACAATTTTTTTACCTCATCATTTGTGTATTAAACATGATGAAGAAAATAATATTACATTATGTGGTCTATGTCTGTCAGTGTTTGATATCCTTGCATACATATGATGATGCCATGATTTAAAACTTTCACACCATACCATAACATGCATCCCACTATGAAGATCTTACCTCATGAAAATTTACAATGTTAATACATTCATACAATAATCACTCCCTTCAAAACAAGGTAACAGGATACAGATAACTTGATTCTGTCTTCCAGTAAATTAACTACGCATGACTTGAGCATAATATAATATAAAAAAAAAATCTAGTCCATTTATTCTGCTTCAGGGAAAATTCACTGTACACTGCGAAATCAAGCCATGAGTGTAGTCATCCAACTATTCTTCGAGAGAAGCATGGACATACTAACATACCTAGACATAACTGAAAACTCATAGTGAGCTTTGTGTTCATTCCAGGCAGCAGGAATCCATGCGATGCTAGGTATACAGATGCAGGAATGGAAGGCGCTGCATATGAAACGAATACCTGTCCAGTGCCTGAAAGTTAAGCTCCTTCTTCTGGATACACACAAAAAAGTAACTAATGACCATATTGAACAATTACAGATGAAGACCATCTAGTATAAGTAATCAGATAATAGTACTGAAACAAATTGAGTAAGATAGCAGAATTTCAACCATGGAACAACATACATAACTATGTCAGACATGACATAGAAACATACCTGACTCTATATTGCGTCGACATTCATCGAGACTCAAATGAAACTGAGTCCTTCAAAATTTTAGGCCCTCCATATGCCACATTCTTCTAAATAGCAGCATCTCTTTCTGCCATTCTGTGTGATAAGTGACCTATGTATTCACATCTTTCTGAGAAGCCTTATAGTTTCAAGGATGAACGACCGTCTATATAAAACACTTATGGTACTGACAAAGAAGTTACAGTATCAGTCCTTTCTCTTCATTTGACCTTAGTTGATCATTTTTTTTGAGAACTCAGTATTTACACTGTAAATGTAGCTGTTAAGAAGATAATGACATTAATGCACAACTCTGAAGATAAACTATCTCCAGAAATCAAAAGCTAGTGAGCTGACTTGGACTTGAGGAAAATAAATGTTCTTTCCACCACTTTGATAGCACCTCACTAAAAGAATTTCATTATTGCATATTGTGCAGCAAAGTTTTCCCAGAAGATGAAGATGTGTTTCGTTGTCAAAGTTGTGAAGGGCTTCGTTTATAAAGGATCCTTAGGTAAACAGACGAGCAGATCAAGGCAGCCAAGACAGAGTTTTGTTGTTTTGCAGATGTACAATAAGCAGTTAGCGGATCTTACTTCAAACACCCTGGTAAATATCTTAACAGTAAAACAAATATATTTAAATTTATTATTCTTCATTAAAATTGGTTGCAAAAGAAAAAAAGAGATCATCAGAAAGGACCATATATATGACTGATTTCACCCAAGGAAAGCTTTTACAATCTGAGATACATTTTTTTGAAAAAAATACTCAAGCTTATAGAGCTGAATCTTGAAATATAATAAACTTTATATTATTTTGTGAATGTTAAATTAATTATCGCCATGGATAGCTAGGAAAATATATAACAATCATATGCCTTGTGTAGAGCAATTGAGAAAAGTGGTCTTTAGTTCAGGATACTTTTGCCTTAAATATGGATGGTCAGTACTGCGTCCAATTCCACATAGAGGTTCCTATCCTTTGGCACTATAATATTGTATTTTGGAAAACAAATGATTAGACAGCGCATCCCTCGAGTGAACTTCAGTTAGTTGATGTTTTAAAATATTAATATTGGATAGCGTTTTAAAGTCTTTAAAAATCAATTCTAAAACATGAAGTCAAGTGCTATTTATTATCACATAAAGGACCTTTTTTAAGTGATCCGCCACCATCTTTCAGATTGGTGGGCTATTTCAAATCACCCAGTTGCAATGGGGTGGGGGGGGGGGGGGTTGGGGGGGTCTGTCCGTCCTTTGGAACAGTTTTTGTTATATTGCTATTTTCTCAGGTAACAGAAAGGATCTTTTCTTAAGTTTTCTCAAAATTCACATGTGAGTTTCCCTTGGTACTTAGTTTTGAGAGTTGAATTCTGTTCTGGCTTTTTTTTTTTCAGAAAGTTTCTTCCTAGATTATTAAGAGGAAAAGTAGGAAAAAGATCAGTCTTACATAAAACCAATTGGATGATCTTTATTGGTTTTATGTAAGACTGATCTTTTTCCTACTTTTCCTCTTAATAATCAGATAACAAGGGAACCCCCATATTAAATCTAAGACAGATCTAAGAAGAACTTTCTGAAAAATAGACAGAACAGAATTCAACTTTCATCTGGTTTCATTAAAATGTCATTATTTTAACGGTATTAATGGTAATATAAAATTTCTCTGATGTTAATTTCAATATTTTCACTGTTTACACAGGAATATGGGCAGATATTCAAGAAACCAAAAGGAATGCATATGAAAGATTGAATTCTGGATCAAGCAATTTAACAGATATTTTAGATGGACATGAATACAGAAAGTTGATGAAAACTGGTTTTTTAAAGGAAAGTAACAACCTGACAGCCATATTTAATACTGATGGAGTCAATTTGTATTCGTCCTCGAAAACTGAACTTTGGCCTATATACTTGGCTCTAAATGAACTTAGCCCTCCAAAACGGTTTTCAAGAGAAAACATTCTTTTAGTAGGGATGTGGCAGGGGAAAGGAAAACCACCTTTTCATGAATATTTCAAAATTTTCAGTGATTATATGAATACCCTTTATACATCGGGTGTAGAAGTTTCTATTGACAATGTGAAAATTCTTGTTAAGCTTAAAATAGTGTGTGGTGTTATGGATTTACCAGCCAAGGCGGAGTTGCTCAACATGTCCTACTTCAATGGTCAATATCCTTGTATTTCATGTGAAGAAGATGGAAAAACTGTTAAACAAGGTAAAGGAAATGCTAAGTGCTTGCCATATAAAATTCAAGGAAACAGAAGCATGCAAAGAATGCATGAATTAGTTCTTGAAAACATGAGGAGTGGCTGTCCAAATAACCGTTCTAAAGGATTTAAGGGAGAAAGTGGGCTCTCTTATCTAACAGATTTTGATCTTGTGCAGGGAATCGTCCCGGACTACATGCATGGAGTCTGTTTAGGTGTCACCAAAGCAATCATGTGCAAATGGTTCTCCCCTAAAGAGAAATCTAAGGAATACTTCATAGGTGATCACATAGACAGGCCTCAAAGTAGCACTTGGGAATGACTAGCCAATTGGCGAGTGACCTCTAAATTTTACTCGCCAAATGTTGTCAAGAGAAATTTATAAGATTCATATATTGATTTGATGTGTTAAGAGCTTTATTGAGACACCTTACACTATTGAGCAAGCAGATACACATGTACAAGTATTAAAAACATGAAAAAACATAATTTTGTGTTGGTCAAAACTCTTTTTATTCAACAACTGCAATGTCCCACTAAACAGCCTCTGTACTTCAGCTTCCTTTTTGTTTTAAACCATTTTTCAATCTGTTTAAATTTTATATACGGTAATATAAGTAATTTATATATAAATGTATAGTAATTATCAATATATCTCAAATTTATTCAGTTACTAATTCATATCGCGCCGATTAGGGTTATTATATTTTATTTAAAATTGAATAAATTGGGCCTAATATCTCAGGCAGTAATGTACAAGCTTCCAAGAGTCCGTTTTTCGTTGCATATGTCTACCAGCGGCTTGGAATTTAGTTGTGGCTTGGCGATTCTATACATGTATGCATTGACGAACTTTATGTGCATATCTTGCAATGTTTTTGCAACACATTGTTTGCGTTGTTTGAAAGTTGTGTCCGACTGTACTTTATCGTTTGAACTTGAAGCGATAACAATATCATGAATGTCTTACTGTCTTTCTGTGTCACACAAGCGTCTGTCTCTTTCGTAACAATCAGTAGTTGGACACAAAAGTCTGTTTTGCCGGCCATCGATCAATTAATAACCTGTTTACACATCTTTCAGAACATCGTACCTTCGTCATGTCTTGGCCACAACATTCGTTCAGCCATGTCGAAGCGTTTGCTTCCTGTTGATGTATTGGCTTCAGTCCCTTTTTTCACATGAATCCAGAGTCAAAACTGCCATTGTTCTCTGTTTGTTTTGACTTTTTAAAGCCAAAACAAGTCAGGGGGATTTGCCCCGGCCTTTTGCCGCCATATTGCTACTGATACATGAGGTAGGGTCATCAAGACGCTTTAAAGCAGGCAGTGATTATGCTTTTAAGCGCTTTTCTTACACAGATTAGATATGTGTAACTATTAAAAGAACCGAACACATAAAATAAATCCGGAAATATTAAGGAATTTTTTACTCGCCGTTTGGCGATACCATTGTTAATTTTAACTCGCCTTTGGGAATATTTACTCGCATATGCGAGTAAATTTCTCTCAACTTTGAGGCCTGAAAGAGGAGGTTTCTACAAGGATGCAATTTTTAAAACTTGTATTGAAAGACTTCCCAGAAATCTTGAAAAAAACTATCAAAGTTTTAAAGCCACTGAATTCCAAACCTGGTTGTTGTATTATGCATTTCCTTGTGTAGAGGACTTCCTAAAGGATGAGTATCTTGAAAACTTCTCATATCTTTCTGAAGGGATCCACATTCTCCTTGGAGATGATATATCTCAAGAATCATTGATCAAGGCCAGAGATCTATTAGATCAGTTCTATGCATCATTTCAGCGCCTCTACGGGGATGGATCTTGCGGTCTGAACATTCACAATACTGGGTTGCACTTATGTGACTATGTAAAACTTTGGGGGCCCGTTTGGTGTTGGAGCTGTTTTCCTTTCGAGGACATTAATGCAATGCTTCTCAATTCAATTCATGGTACAGGTGTTGTGTTGAAGCAGGTTATGCGATTTCGTCAGTCTCAGATGTGCATTAGAAGGAGAGGACTTCAGCTTAAAAAGGATGATGGCTGGAAAATCAGCCACAGAGCAGCCAATTGTGATGTAGCTGGGGCCATGCAGCCTTTATATCAGAATGAATTAGAAGATTCTGTGAAAATGCAATTGTCTCGGGAAAATATCCTGGAAGAAATGGCACTGAAGAAAGTGAACAGGATTGTTGTAAACAGAAAGCGCTTTTACTCGGAGCAGTACATGCGCATGCAAAAGAGAATATGTACGGTCGTGTTGCATGGAAATCATGAAATTGCAAAAATTAAATACTTTATCTTATGTGAAAACAAGGGGTTGGTGTACGCAGTTCTTGAACATTTCCAAAAAGTTCCGCCATCAATGATAGAAGGAGCAAGAATGGCAAATCACTATTCGGTTGTTAGCAATACACATGATCTTTTGTTGATAAATGTTGACAGTCTCAAGGAAGTGGTGGTGTATTTAGATGTAAACACTAGAAATGGTGTTGGAAAACAGTATGTCATACAGATGCCTAATCAGTACGGCCATGCAGTATTCAAGTGACTGGTTAATTACATGTTTATAACTTTGCATGTATGTACCTATGGGAAACTGTATTACTAGTGTATTATGTAAAAATTTTGCTCAGAGGTGTTGTGGTATGGGGTTATCTCGGACTGTAATTTAAATGTGACAAATACTCCCCAAGTTTAATTTTCAACCCATGTTTCTCAAACTTGGTTAGCTGAATCCCCATGACATGACCATGAACTAGTGTATATCCTTTAAAGTTTTGGTTTTGTTTAAAATGTTGATTTTGTAGAGATTTCCAACAATTTTTGATGGACCTTGAATTACTTGGTAGGCTTAATCAGTACACATGAGTTTTGTCTCCCTGAATTGCAGATTGATGCAAAGTTATTGGGATACATTTTTAAATGTAAAATGCTAATTTTGTCCAGAGATCTCTTATAATTAGTTTTCTAACTTGAACATTGCTTACTCAACAATTTCCTTAATGTGTTTGTGAAATTGTATATATTCTCAGGGCGAAGTTCCCTTGATTTACCATAAATTTAAAAAAAGCCTGTAAAAGTGTAACATTCTTTAACTTTGTGATTTTTTTATTAAGAAGTTTTTCAGGAACTTTTTACCTTAGAGGTCAACAGGGACTTCAAATCTTTAACACCACTTGTAATGTTCTATTTTCATGTTTTTGGGAATCTTATATGATTATAGTTAATTATAAAGAGCTTTTTATTATAAGAATACATGGTGTTCTGAAGCTGTTCTAGATCTCTTCCATAAAAACTTTTAGGAACAGTTATAGAACATTTCTAGAATATTGCAAATTCTAAAACAGATCCAGAACTATTCCAGAACATATGCAGAATAATATTAGTTCTGAAACTGTTCTAGAACTGTTCTACAAAAATGTACATGGAACAATTCAAGAACTTTTGAAGAACATGTCAAGTTCTGAAACTGACACAGAACTGTTCCAGAACATATGGAGAACAAATGATGTTTTGAAATTGTTCTAGAACTGTTCCACAAAATGTTCTAGAACATTTGTAGAACCAGAGTTCTGGAACTTCCCATTGGATCAGTTACAGAACAGATCTAGAACTATCTAGAACAGTTCTAGAACTATTCTAGACTCCAGAACGAAGTTTACACAGGGGTCACGCCTTGTCCTGATTTTGCAAATATTTCTAGTTTTCTTTTAGATGGTTAGGGAAAGCTACTGGTCAACAGTTTTCTCGATATTTATAGTTTTATGCAAGAGGGTTAGGGGGAAAGCTACCGGTCAAGAGTTTCCTGTATATTAAACTTATCAATGGGGTCAATATTATGATTTTGTGTCTCTAGCACATATCTATCTGATTTAAATATAGGGTTTATTTGTTTAATATCCTATTTCCTGAGCCAGAGTCAATTAAGGACATGCCAGATTTATGAGGTGGAGGGACGTCAGAGTACCTGGAGAAAGAACCACTGGCCAGTACCAGACAACTGCTTCAGTTAAATTGTAATACATCTTAACATTGATGTGATATGGAACTGTGCTTTCCATTTAGAATTCAAACGAAATGGATGAGCATTGAACTGCCAAATCTGTCAAAGTTTAACATTATTAAAGCCTTTGGCAAGTGATTTTCTTCAAAAGACGGTAAATTTGACCACTTTGAACTAAAAATTTTGCTAAAATTCTGTCATTCCATTTTCTGTATCATTCCAAAATCCTTACAAATGGGGTTCCATTGAGCTAACTTGCGGACCCAGGTAGTAGACGTCCCCTTAATTTACCTGAAAAAAGTGAAAGTGTTCACAGTACATGGTTCGAGAATACCAGAACTTGCACTCGAGTAATTAAGAGCCAGCTGGCAAACATGCGGCAGTTGACCAGTACCCTCACACTATAGATTGTAATAATTTAAATAGTTTTCGAGTACCCATATCTTCACTGGCAAAAATGTCTGATCCTTTTTAATTTAGTAACACGTCGACCTTTACTGTTAGCGTCAAAACCGTGGAAAAGAAGGGATAATAATGTTATCATGAACATGAAATGCTGATGCCACTGGCCAACTATCTATACAGTCATTGTCCGACTTTGTTATTTTAAAACCAAGAACGTCAAAATGATAAATACCAGATTATTTAGTCATGGAATCAACACAAAATATTTACCCTAAGTCCTGCAGTGCAACTAAGGTTCGATTAACCTTGAGTTGGAACGGTAGACCACTGAGTTAGCTAGTTTACTTTATACGAGAAGCTGAATTTGCCTAAGAAACATCGTCAAATTCTATTTGACCTTCCTGCAAATGGCTTTCTAAGTCGAACAAGTTGGCAAATTTGAATCATTGACAACGATTTTTGAGTATCGGTTAGTCCCGGTACCTTTGCCAAAGTTTACCTAAAATCACTTATATCTGACAGGCATATTCCGTCTATTCAGAAACAGAAATTACAGGAGATCGGCGTCACCAGGTAGATTGCATTGTGGGTCTTGATCATCGACACACTTTGGCTGAACTAAAATTTGAGCATTGACTAAATGTCTGTGACCCATTTCAGATGTTCTAGTAGCAGTCAAGGTTCTCCTATCTGTTACAACATGATTTCTTGCTAGCATGTATTACAGATGCAAGAAGATGCACAACTATAAACGCTTTGGCAACTACATTTTCGAATTTTTAGAATTTTTTGGCCAAATTGAATCCCAATTAAACCCTTTGATGAATGACAGTTAATGGTTTCAGATTTCTATCGAAGGAGTTTTTAACTGTTTGTGCATGCACCTTCTTGTCAATGATTTTGACATAATCCAGTAAAACAATCCTGACCTCACACTACAAAATAAATATTCAAGAAGTTTCGTATTTTCAAACAAATGATTTTTTGACTAATAATTATTTTTCGAAACTCTGTCCTTAGGGAGTTGTCGGATAATCAAACATCTACATTTATTAAGTGCACGAACCTGAACATTCTACCACATTGTGCATTGCCCAATACATTTATTATTGGTTGCATGACCTGAATTCAAATGCTAATTGACGTATCTATCCTAAGGGACAGATTTTATAATTTCCATACCAGAACAAATAGTATTCTTGATTTTTTATCAACGGATATCGGAACTATTGATTGGTCCGCTCGCGTAATGCTAGATTTCTACAGAGTGCATCCCCTATATTCATGTAAACCTGGACCAGGGGACTGACGTTTCTGGCATCACTTGGTATAGCTTTTCGAACTCAACACCTGTGAATGGTAGTCTGGCCTATGTGGAAGCTAATGAGACCATCTCATAGACGATCGACAGTAAAGAAATTACTATACCTGTTAATTCATATTGTAAACTGAATAATGGATACCCCCATCGATTCCAAAATTGTCACCTCAATTCTATTCTTAAATATCAGAAGGCCATTCTAAAGGTCATAATCATGAACACCAAGAACATATTCCACTGGGTTCCAAATCAAAAGCTTTACCAACATTTGGCAATCATATAATTTCAAAAGAGTTTTATGTCTGGATTCTAAATATAACTTTCGACACCCCATTGACTGAGTACACACCATATCGGATTGTACCAACCATGGCCTCATTCAAACACAACTATTGTTATCAATCTGCTTATATTTTGATGCATAGCCATTATTTAAAAAGATCAAGTCCACTGGCGTAATTATACCTCATCTTTTTTTGCATACCAAACGGCAACATCCAAATGGCAACCCCATTTTTCGGGAGATGACAAATTCTCAGGACTTTCCTATGACTCATGTAAATCATTATAACTGACGGCTCAAAAAGATGGTGATAAAGTTGCATACGGCCAGCATGTCTGTGTACAAGGTAATCACTGTTTATCCATATCGCAAAACTATTCCAGATATTTGCATCCATTTTCGTCTAAACGGAATGTTCATTCTGCTATAGTCGAAATAGGCTCTTGTCCACATACGTCGAGAATCAATTGCATTAACTCGAAAAGGCAATGTTATCATCCTGTTCGATTTAGGTCATACTATCAAATTGTTAATACTTTCGGTCTAACCTTCAGGCTAGCTGAAATCATGTTCGAAATACCCTATTCAACATACTGGTAAAAATTACAAAATCTTTTAATGGTAGAATATTTCGTTTTGTTTCTCCAATACCGGAAAACTTCAATAGAGGTACTTTTCTTGGCAATTTCCCTATAGTTATCATGTGATGCTGGTTATTATCCTAACTGTTCCATATGTATAACAAGAATTACATACCATAAATTTACTTACAGTGGTCCCATCCTAAACTATCCGACGCTACCCTCGCGTACAATTAACAAGAATCTGCAATCATTATCATGTACCATATTCATGAGCCAAGGCCGTACAGTCCTTACATGACGCAAATAGCTGTTAACTAAGGGGGGGAACGGGTAGTACCAATTCAATAACAAACAAGTATTACCCCTAGTGCAAAAACAACGTTAAATAAAAACCACTGGTATTCAAAAATTTCAACGGTTAAAATCTTTTGCCCGGATATCTTTGCTAGCTGGTATTCATTGCCATATTCAACCAATTGGATTCTCATCTGGTAGAGCCAGTAATCACCGGAATTAAATTTCGATGGTACCACTTGGTCAAAAATTCTGCCTCGGCACTTCAACTCAATGTGGCATTGCACAACTGGTATTTCAATGGGCTATCATACCAATGATTGATTCCAGTGAAAATTTGCATTGGTACTACTATACCATATTTACTGTTCTCACTATTACCAAATCAAAAATATAGCTCAAGTGGCTATTTTTAACAAACATTACCAAAGTTGATAATGAATGAGTACATACTCAGATTTCATTTAGTTGATATTCAAATGAAATACCCTATGCGTATTCTCTATCAATATTTATACCAGTCAAACTGCACCCCATGCATTTCATTAACAGTTGATAATTACCAATTATATTCATGCAATTGTCAACTGTCCATGCTATCGCTGAAGTTTTTAATACCATTATTACCCCACTGGCGCTATGAGTTTTGTAAGGTAGTCTGACATTTTTTACCCAATGGCAAAACTTTAGTGACGTCAAATCAATGCCATTTGAAATACAGATTACTAAGTGACAAATCAAATAACGGTCCATGATTTAAAACGTGACTTTTACATTACCTATAACTTCTAACAGATAGTGATGGTCTCTAATACTGTAAGGAGGATCGTGTGCGGGGGGCCAATAGCGTACCCAACTGGTACTTGCGGTGCATTCTAGTTCATTTGACACAAAACTGGTAGATGAATTTATCAGTGTCTCTAGTGGAACTGATTGTCACTTTTTATTTAGTGCTATATCATTTACATGAAGCATTATCAAAACGAAGTCACCAAGCAAACTCCACCCAAAAACCATCAAGGACCACAATCACATTGTCACTAAAATTATACTCGACAACGAAGTTGGAATGTAACATGTCTCTTCAATATTATCCCTACCAATGCTGAACGCTAACTGCAGGTAGCAGAAATTACCATTCCAGACTTGCACTCTTGTCTTTGGTTTGTCGTCGAATATTCACGGCGCCATATCAATACAACTCTAGACAAGCCTTCATCAATATTAAGGCCGATATTAAAACAACTGAAGGCCAAAAAAAGTTATAATAATTAGATACCAAGGGAAATTGTACCATTAGGAAAGATACCTTTTCTAAGGAAGAATAAAAAGATAAGCAGATCCAATATCAGTTATCGGGCCTTTTATCGACTCGGCAGACTAGGTACAATTCTAACGCACGCCAAATTGTCGAACTGCGAAGGGCCAAGCATTTCTGGGTAATCTTTGCAAATTGTGCCATAATCAAAATTACTGTATTCCATGGAAATTATGTAAAGTCAAGTGAGATTTCAAGGAACCGAAATATAGTTGACCAGGACAGAATTAATTTTCGGAAATTTAATGAGAGTCTATCTAAACTGCACAAAGAGCACAACTATAAGCTAATTACATGTTTACATTTAATAATCGCTGACACAAAAGAAATTTTGTTTTGTTTCATCATACTATATTGGATATCCGTAGCTAGATGTGAAGAAAATGCATATTGAATTCGGAGCTGATAAAATACGGAAGTCACCGAACGGGGACTTCCTAGGAAGAATCAGGATGTAGTCAATGACTAGTCAATTGTCAAATGGAGTTATGAAAAAAAACCTTGATTATATTTTAATTATTTATCTTCAGCAACTGTGACCTTTTTAATTGCTAGATCAGTTTTAATTTTTGGGCAACGGACAATGAAGAATAAAAGCAGCTATTCATCGGTAAACATGCGGAAGTAGGGCTCAAGATCTCGATTTGGGGCTCAATTATAATAGAACCCAGGGAGGATATTTTAATTTTGATTAATACTTACATATCTCATTGCCTTCCTTTTCTGAATCTGGAGAGACTTGGCCATCTTTCCATTATGTTGCATACATCTCCCATAAATGGATGCATGCTTGATTTCATTTCGTATTTGGATCATGAACACAACCTCCTATCAGATAGGTTTAAGGTATACTCAACAAGCTTCATCGTGGTTGGGGTTGATCATTGACATCTCTCCAGAGACTGCTATAATGTGATTGAAGCCTGTTGTAAATATGCCATTTGGACTTGAGCTCCGCTGGCTCGATCCAACATTGATATACCTGATCGCTTCAATTATCAATTTAAAGCTAATATAGTCATTGTAATTATGTAAAAAGAAAAGAGATGGTTTGAAAATGTAGGCAGTGTTGTCATACTCTAGAGGAACCCAAGACGAATTACCTGTACAACCTACAACACCAGTACACTCTCTGGTTCAATATGTATTATATACACAAAGAGACGAAGTACATTATTCTATCGAAATATGTTTACTGACACACTTCCAGGGGGAATCTTTCGATAGTTGATCAAGTGGCTGTTAACATATTCAATAGGTTCAACCCAAGTTTATTTTGAATTTGCGTCATTTTCAAGAAGTGGATAAAAGTTGTCTGTGCATGCACATTTACATTACATTTCACTCACTATTTGGCATACCATAATCATCTTTTTGAATGTTATTTACGCTTGTTGTTGAACCCAATATTCTTATAATCTTTGTGAATCTTATGCAGTACTGATGGCCATATGTTCAGTCTTAAAAGCAATTATCATTTAGACTATGACCTCAGCTTCAACTATGGCGTAAACCTAATTGTGTTGATATCTGATACGCAGGACAACACCGGTATCCCGAGGCGGCGCTGTTCGGGGGCATGACAATGAAGGGCAATGCTTTCATTAAAAGACGAAAAAATGAGTTTCGCTCATGTCTAATAATATTTTAATCTTTATTTTAATTTAAACTGGTACCAGAATTGAGTACTAATTTTTGATTTTGCGAAACAACAAACTTAAAAGTTCGGAAAAGGCAAACATGAAGGTACAACTTGCAACATAAAAAGTATATGTCACAGCTTTTAAATCTAAATTTTCAGGGATTTCCAATCATTTTAAAACAAATCTTTTATATATTCACAAGAATCAACAAATTGTTAAGGCCCATCAAATCCCAGAAATAATATCATTTTTACAGTATATTCAACCAGGTTATCGTCAAAATGGTGGCTATTCAATACTGAATCGATTTCATAATACGGTCACAATGCCCTTTTTCTCGTCCGTCTTGGGGCGGTTATGAATAAAAAATCGCCATTTCACCCCAAATCCGAAAGCAACTTCCGATCAGTCTAATAAAACCAATCAAATTTGTGATCGCCAACAGGGGCACACTCGTCCGCAACAGGATATTAAACCGTATTGGCATCAGGAAATCGTTATCAAATCATGAAGATGGCTTCCATACAACTGGCAGCTATCTGACAGGGGACTTTTAATGCAGTTATTTCCAAAGTTTCATATGCGGTTTCTCTGTATTGAAGGTTACCCTAGGAACCTGGTATTTCTGCCTATGAATTCAATTTGTATCATAACCATTTCAATTCGATCATGTGAACAAATGATGGCCGAGGGCCTTAGGCGCTATCTATTTAGTGATAGATTTAAAGTTTGATACCGCTACATTCTGTTCAAGTAAAGTACTGAAGCGGGATCCTTTCTCAACCAAATCATCACCATTAGGTTTCCCCTATTGGGCCCTTCAGGGTTGGTGCATATTGCATATTTGTACAACCTCATCGGATCCAACAAGATGGCCCAATGGACGGGGCCATATAATTGTGATTTTGACCAATGGATTTGTTACCATCGCTATTTCTTCAAAAAGTCACTGTAAGGATCTTTTCTCAAAATTTCATAAATGCAGGTCCCCTAGGGGGCCTAGTTATGCAAATATTGCATTTTGAGCCCTCTTGCGTACACAACTGTTGCCGACAGCCCCATCTGATGTATTTATTGAATAGTTGAAGTTTGTTACAACCTCCCCCAAGCATTGCTTGTCATTCTCAAAAGTTACTATCAACAACCATCTGGGATCTGTTCTGACATTTAGCATATGAAAGGTACCCTTCTTTAGGTTTAGGACCCATAGTTGTGCAATATTGCCTCCTTTCTTGAGGGACCATCGATAAAACAAGATGGCCGATCAGCCGCATCAGCCCATCCATTTAGATTTTGATAGTTTCGTCTAAGTTTAACAAGTTTGTTACCGCTTATTTCTCAGAATTCTCAAAGTACTGAAGGGATCTATATCTTTCTCAAATTTCATATGAAAGGTTCCCCCTAGGACCCTTGTTGTGCATATTGATTTATTTTGGGTTCTAGACCGAACGGAGTCAATCAATATGGCTTTTTATTGGAATTAAATCTTGATGGCCCACAGGCGGCCACAAATGTTTGGGGCTTAGGCCAGGGAATGTTATTTTCAAATTTACATTACTGTTATTTGTTACCCTAAGATCTTGTTTATATTAACCATTGTAAGGACTTATTTATCTGTAAACTCAAGTTTACCTTTTATCCGGGCCGATTTCTCAGAAAATTTCATATGCAGGTAAGTTTACGTCACGCTATTTCTCTTGAAAGGCAACTAGTGAATGTAGGGATCTTCTCAAATTTATTTTAGGTTCCACCTATAAGGGAACAAGATGGTTTTTGTCATATTGCATTATATGGTTGCGACTCGGGTCGAAATCCATATTTGGGTCGACAAACTGGCCGCGAGGCAGCCATCTGGATTTTGATATTAATATTTATAGTTTGTTACCGCTATTTCTCAAAAGTACTCGGAAAAAGGGATCTTTCTTAAATTTCATATATTAGGTTCCCTAGGGCTACCTTGTTGAGCTTTCCATTGTAGTGACCGCAATCTTCAACTCATTTGGCCGAGGACCGTATCTGTGTATCAGTAAACTTCAACTTGGTGCATCCGACAGCAAGCTGAAGCCATCTTGGATGAATATTTAGATAAGGTTCTTATGGTTTTTATTCCATACTCCGCTCATCTGGAGCGCCATTTTATATTCCACTCAGAGTACTGATTTCTATCAACTGAAGTACTGAGGCGGGGGATCTCTTCTATCAAATTTCATATTAAGGTTCCCCTAGGACCCTTGTTGTGCATATTGTTTATGTTTTTTGGGACCGATCGGTAAAACAAGATGGGCCCGGCCCCGACCGACAGCCATCATTGGATTTTGATAGTTAAAGTTTGTTAACCCCGCTATTTCTCAGAAAGTACTGAAGGGATCTTTCTCAAATACTTTATACTGTAGGTTACCCTTGTACCCTAGTTGTGCATAAGTGTCAACCATTTTTAGGACGTTTTGATGCATATTTGCCTTTCGGGATGGACTGATCGGATCAGGTAAACAAGCTTGGATTGTTCCCTGCCAACCAACCGGCTCGCTAGTCTTAGATTTTCATTGTTGAAGTTTGTTACCAACTATTTCTTCAGAAAGTACTCTATATCAGGTGATCTGTGTCTCAAATTTTATATGTCATGTATGTTTGTTTGAAAAAGTTTAAAAAGCAGGGAAAGAAAAGAATCCCTCTTTCCATTGTCATACATAGTATCATTCTTTTGGTGGGCGCCAAGATCCCTCTTGGGATCTCTCTGTTTATATTTAGACATGTCAACTTTTACACGCTAAACATTGATATTCTGACAATTGCCATTAAAATTACCCCGTATTTTTGAGCGTATAGAGTCACCCGCGTATAGTGCGCTGCCAGGTACGTTTTTGAGTTTATTTTGATTTTTTTATTTTTTAGTTTTTTTACAACTACAAAAAAATCTTATTTTTGCATATCTTCATTCAAAACGTTTTGCATAGGCTTACCAAACAACTAGCATCTTATAGAACAAAATCAAACTCTTCTATATTGTTTATCTATGCAGTGCCTACTTTTAAAACAACCTTCTGTTCATTAAAAAATTAACGGGCGAAGGGAGTTTGACCACACGATGATTGACATTTTTTTTACACAAGTTTAGCGACAGGCAAAGTCTACACTTTGTAAATTGCCTGATTGAACACAAAATGATTGCCTCGCAAACAATCCAAAAGATGTTTTTACAATATAGGAAATAAAATCATACTCTTGTGCTCAATTTCATCATTGGTGAATCAATTCAACCTGCCAAATTGTAGTTATCTGATGGGCATTTAGGATTTTAATTGATGTGCGACCAAAGACTTCTAAGTGTTGAGCGGGGTCCAACCGAGATAGGCTATTCAACCACAGCTGGCCGCCATATTTAATTACTGACTGCACACTTCTCGGTCATTTTTAGCTTTATTCCGTTTCGGGAGTCAAAAAGTAAACGTGTAAATCATTGACACCTTATTTAGATTTTACAGAATATTTCCAAGATATTTGCGAAAGCCTCCTACATAAGCTTTGTTGCTAATTCCATTCAATCAAGTTATGCTAATCAACACCATTGGGCGAGTTGGTCAGTAGGTATGTTAATGTACATTTTGTTTGGTTGTTAGCCGTATATGGCCCGTACAGTTTTTTTGCTGTACTTTTGGCCAAAACTGTATATTACTCCAAAACAACGTTCTCAGTTTTTAGCCTTCCGTTCAATCCAAATTTTTAATTGCATTCACATGTTTGAAGCTCCAAAAACGGTATTTATTAGGCTTAATCTTAAAACAGTTCATTAATAACGCACCCGAGGAATCCATTACATTGTGCGAATACAATTGTTTCACAACGGCGTATTTCAGATTATATTTATTACTTATTCATGGTTCAACTGGATGAATAAAACATACCTTGAGATCCCGTCAGCGAAGCCGAGATATTGGTTAAACTGAACCAATTTAGTAGTGGGCCGATCATTGTCCAATGTTAGCTTGGTAAATATAAGGCTAATCGGACAGTGTTTTAGTTCTAGCACTTACTACACGCTTCCGTACATCCCATTTCAATTTATTGAAAATCTAGATAAGATTCTACTAGAACCATTTCAAAAGATGGTTAATTATATTGTCATTGTTTGACAGTACTTCACCATCATACGCACTGCCTCATTGTAAACAGAGTTTAATGCAAGAAGGTTTAGTTTCGTATTTACATTGCTGGCTCGCTTTGAGACTCACTATCCTCTGCACATTGTAAGTTATTTTGACCCCAGTTTCCGCCCCCCTATTATGACGTAAACATTTGCGACCCATTTTCACATGCCGCGCCTGGCCCGAAAATTATTTATAAGGGTATAATTGTTAATGTCATTCCGAAAGCTCAATTACCCTCACACTTATACATTGTTTTTCAAGCTCCAAACTACACTTTATTAACTTAAGAGCCATTTAGATTTGGAGATTATACCCCTTACTGACTACCTTACTGAAGGTATCTACGTACGTACAGTCACGATAGTAACAAGTGTGTTCGGTCCCTGGTAGTCATAGATCCAGTGGTCATGAACACATGTTGCTCCCAAATAAACAAAACGGACTTTAAAAAGAAATTAAAAGTTTATATGATTTCAAGTGGAGCTCTTTCATGATTTTTTTGTAAATTAGAAAATTATTTGCATTTTGAATAAATTTGACTCTTCTACCTTATAGATCCAAAGTTATTCAAGTGTAAAGTCTAAGTATTTAATCATAACTCTCAAATGTTACAAAAAATGTTAGTCTTAGGCTATGCACCACTTTAGCCTATGGACCTTGCCGGTCGGT
>NW_027188449.1:0-22169 GCF_041381155.1 Argopecten irradians | reverse complement strand
TTAAATATTGACCCGGGTCAATATTTTATGCATAAAATATTGACCCCCCCTATAAAATATTGATCCCCCCTAATGCAGTATAATCATTGATAAACTGCACCCTAAATATATACATTGTAGTCCTGAGAAGTAATATCATCAGTACCTATGGGTTTGCTCAGGTAATACACAAGGTGTCACACTTACCTGTAAGTGTGGGGATGGCACCCTGGGGCTACATGTATATACCTTTATATGACTGGACTCCAGACTGGACACTGTATATCTATATACATGAATAGGCCTGCCCCATGTATCATTAAAGGTGACAAGTTGAAAGTATGGATTAATTATAGTGTTATCATGGGACTATTAATACAGTTTTTGTTGAATTTTTATGTTGTTTTTAAAACAAAGTATTTATAAATATACATATTATATACAAAGCATATACATTTTCTGTATAACTGGGATTTACATGTACACTATGTATTTAACATTGCAGTATAAATGAAATGTGATATTAGGGAAGAAATAATTTTACATGTTATTAAATGATCATAATAATTAAGAAAATGTAAAGCAAAAAACAAAGATTAAATAAAGGTGTTAATTTGTTAAATGAAAACAGAAAACAACATGTTAATTCATGTAAAAGCATTATAAACCTTAATTATGACGACATGTTAATTTTTAAACATAGATCATGTATACATGTACATGTACTGTACATATGTATTTATATTGGGTAGATAAATACATATTTGTATTAATATCTTTATTTCCGCAAAAATTTAAGATTTTACATAAAGAATGACATTTAACATAAAAACAATCAACAAAAACAGCAAACAGAACATAATAGGTAGGTGTATGAGTATTTTATCAGTCGATCGAGATATAGGTGATATAGATAGGGTAGATACATATTTTATGGGTATAGAAATAGGTGATATAGATAGGGTAGATACATATGTTATGGGTAGAGATATAGGCGATTTAGATAGGGTGGGTCAATATTTTATGGGTAGAGACATAGGAGATTTAGATAGGGTAGATACATATTTTATGGGTAGAGATATACATAGGGTAGGTAAATATTTTATGGATAGAGAAATAGGAGATTTAGATAGGGTAGGTAAGTATTTCATGTGTAGAGATATACATAGGGCAGGTCAATATTTTATGGGTAGAGATATAGGAGATATATATAGATAGGTTGGGTCAATATTTTATGGATTGAGATATAGAAAGGGTGGGTCAATATTTGATGGGTATAGATACGGGAGATATAGATAGGGTAGATAAGTATTTTATGGGTGGAGAAATAGATAGGGTAGGTCAATATTTTATGGGTAGACATATAGGAGATTTAGATAGGGCAGGTCAATATTTTATGGGTATAGATATAGATACGGTACGTAAATATTTTATGGGTAGATATATAGGAGATATAGAGATATATAACTACCACCTGTCTATATAACCACCACCTGTCTATATAACTACCTTCTGTCTATATAACTACCACCTGTCTATGTAACTACCACCTGTCTACCATTAAACTACCACTTGTCTATACAACTACCACCTGTCTACATAACTACCACTAATCTATACAACTATCACCTGTCTATATAACTATCACATGTCTATATAGCTACCAACTGTCTATATAATCAATACCTTTCCATATAGCTACCACCTGTCTATATAACTACCACCTGTCTATATAGCTACCACCTGTCTATATAACTACCACCTGTCTATATAAATACCACATGTCTATATAACTACCACCTGTCTATATAAAATACCACATGTCTATATAGCTACCGCCTGTCTATATAACCACCACCTGTCTATATAACTACCATCTGTCTATATAACTACCACCTGTCTATATAACTACTACATGTCTATATAACTACTACATGTCTATTTGACTACCAAATGTCTATATAAATACCACCTGTCTACATAACTACCACTTATCTATATAACTATCACCTGTCTATATAACTATCACTTGTCTATATAACTATCACTTGTCTATATAGCTACCACCTGTCTATATAATCAATACCTTTCCATATAGCTACCACCTGTCTATATAACTACCACCTGTCTTTATAACTACCACATGTCTATTTAACTACCACCTGTCTATATAACTACCACATGTCTATATAGCTACCACCTGTCTATATAACTACCACCTGTCTATATAACTACCACATGTCTATATAACTCCCACCTGTGTATATAACTACCACATGTCTATATAACTACCACCTGTCTATATAACTACCACCTGTCTATATAACTACCACCTGTCTATATAACTACTACCTGTCTATTTAACTACCACATGTCTATATAACTACCACCTGTCTATATAGTCTTATAACTACCACCTGTCTATATAACTACCACATGTCTATATAACTACCACCTGTGTATATAACTACCACATGTCTATATATACCTGTCTATATAACTACCTTGTCTATATAACCACCGCCTGTCTATATAACTACCACCTGTCTATATAACTACCACATGTCTATATAACTACCACATGTCTATATAACTACCACCTGTCTATATAACTACCACTGTTTATATACTACCTGTCTATATAACTACCACCTGTCTATATAACTACCACCTGTCTATATAACTACCACCTGTCTTTATAACTACCACATGTCTATATAACTACCACTGTCTATATAACTACCACATTTTCTATATAACTACCACCTGTCTATATAACTACCACCTGTCTATATAACTACCACCTGTCTATATAACTACTACATGTCTATATAATACCACTGTCTATATAACTACCACCTGTCTATATAACTACCACCTGTCTATATAACTATCACCTGTCTATATAACTACCACTTTTCTATTTAACTACCACTTTTCTATTTAACTACCACCTGTCTATATAACAATCACTTGTCTATATAAACTACCACATGTCTATATAATTACCCCTTGTATATATAACTACCACTTATCTATTTAATTATCACCTGTCTATATAATTATCACCTGTCTATATAACTATCACCTGTCTACATAACTACCACATGTCTATATAAATACAAAATGTTTATATAACTACCACTTATCTATATCACTACCACCTGTTTATAAAACATACAAATGTTACTGTCACATGTTTATATAACTTTCACCTATCTATATATCTACTAGCTGTCTGTAACTTTCACCTTTCTTTATAATAATTAATGAGATGATCAAAACAAGTTACTGTTTATAGTTTATAATACTGATGAAGTTATGTATGCGGTAAGCAAAAATGGCATTATTTCAAACAAGCCATTGTAACTTTGTATTTAAATATAGTCATCTGCAGCTTATGGTTTGTTTGTTTTTTGGTGTTTTTTTTTTTAAATTTGCAATGTATGTATATATATAATTTGTAGTTTAATGCTAAATCTGATGGTTGTATTCATTTGGTGATTTGATTATCAAACATTTCTTATAAATATTTCATAGCAGCAATAAATAATAAGCAAGTAAAGCGATCTACACAGTGAAATGTTTATTCATAATCAGCAACAATTTACAGCATTGAAATTTATGCATAATAAATAACAACATATTGATAAACAAATTAATAAATATTAAAAACAAAACATAAATAGAGCAAGTTAAAGATATCAACATATAAATATCCCTTTTCATCAATCAAAATCAGATATTGGAATGGATATTGCCAGATTATGTATCCAAAATTAATATTAGATATGGAGAATATTACATGATGTAGTTTGTGATATCAATAACAAACTTTTATCAGATATTGAAATGGAGATTGCAAGTCCATAGAACCATACTAATTGGTTAGCTAGAGCAAAGTCATAATACCAAAAATCGACATGGATGATTGATGTATAGTACAACTTGATATTATCCACAAAATGACCAAACCGTAATGGAGAAAGTATGTTTGTGTGCACTACAAGAAATTATATTTGGTGAGCAAGTGAATCCATGTCGATGATTAATGTTCTTTCACAAGTTTATGATACACATCACAAAGAGGATTTCTAACCACAGAATACACATGTTCTAACCAGTTCATCTTCCCCTAGACCAAGACAAAGTCTATGTGTCCATTTTTCACATGACAAGCACTGAACCATGGTATGTTGTTTCTTCTGAAATCTGTCTGGGGTTTGACAAAATGGCAAATCACATCGTGTCTTCTTGGTCTCCAATGTAACTGCTGCAGACACAAGACATTGAAGTGCATACTGTCTGTATGGCTGGACATGGCACTGCCTCATTAGGTTGGGTGGTACATTGCTGGTTACTGCCTGTGCATTCTGAAAAGGTAATCAGCAGTCATTATCATATGTGCCTTCACTGTTGTACAATTGTTTGTTATTTACTGACAAACATGTACATTTCTAGTTTTATTAAAACATATCTGTAATTTACACAGTTATTGCTGTTTTTCAGTATATGTAATTAACATTATATTGATAGCAGAAATTTACAAATTAGAGATGAGTTATACAAATTCACATTTATGTTTTGCTGACGTGAGGGTCCAATTTTCCACCTTGTTTTGATGATGATGAAGAAGATGTTGATGCTGATGGAGATAATCATGCTGATGATTGTCGGATAAAAAAGAAAAAAAAAATGATGATGAAGAAGATAATGATGTTGATGCTAATGGATGATGATGATGAGGATGATAAGGATGATAACCATGATTATGATGATGAGGAGGAGGATGACCATGATAATGATGATGTTGATGATGATGATGATGATGATGATGATCATGTTGGTGATTATTGTGATGATAATGATGATGGATGATGATGATGGAAGAAGAAGAAAAAGAAGAAAAAGAAATAGCAGATAATATTGATGATGATGGAAGAAGAAGAAGAAGAAGAAGAAGAAGAAGAAGAAGAAGAAGAAGATGATGATGATAATGGACAATGATGTTGGTGATAATTGATGAAGGATAAAGTAAATAACAATGATGAGGATGATGAGGGATGAAGAAGATGTTGACACTAATTAATGATGATGATAATGATGATGGATGATGATGAAAGAAGAAGAAAAGAAATAGCAGATAGTGATGATTATGATGATGATGATGGAAGAAGAAGAAGACAAAAAAGAAGAAGAAAAGAAGAAGAAGAAGATGATGATGATGATGACGATGATGGAAAATGATGTAGGTGTTAATTGATGAAGGATAAAGAAAATAACAATGATGGGGATGGTGATGGATGAAGAAGATGTTGATACTGATTAATGATGATGATGATAATGATGATGATGTGATAATTGACTAAGGATTAATCAAATGCTGATGATGATGATGTCGAAGATGATGATGATGATGATGATGATGATGTTGAAGATTGACGAAGGATGGATAAAATGATGATGATGATGATGATGATGATGATTATGATGATGTTGATGATGATGATGATGATGATGATGATGATGATGATGATGATTGACGAAGGATGGAGAAAATGATGATGATGATAATGATGATGATGATGATGATGATGATTGGCGAAGGATGGAGAAAATGATGATGATGATGATGATGATGATGTTGAAGATTGACGAAGGATGGAGAAGATGATGATGTTGAAGATTGACGAAGGATGGAGAAATTGATGATGATGATGATGAAATTTGACGAAGGATGGAGAAAATGATGATGATGATGATGTCGAAGATGATGATGATGATGATGATGATTGACGAAGAATGGAGAAAATGACGATGATGATGATTATGTTGAAGATTGAAGAAGGATGGAGAAAATGATGATGATAAGATTGACGAAGGATGGAGAAAATGATGATGATGATGATGACGTTGACGATGATGATGATTGATGATTATGATGATGATGATGATGATGAAAATGATGATGATGATGATGTTGAAGATTGACGAAGGATGGAGAAAATGATGATGATGATGATGATGATGATATGATGATGATGATGATGATGATGATGATGGATTTAACTATATATACTGATAATTTGATGTTAGTAATTTAAATCTGAAATTGAAAACCTATGAATCTTGTACATTCATAAAATTTCTAAACATCTATCATGAATTAAAAATCTCAAAATTTGGCAATTAGAACACTGACATTTAGAGCTTTTCATGATTATTAAAAAAAAACTGTGAATAATTCTAGATATCAAAAATAATATTGGTAATTCCTGATAATTAAGCTCCCAATTAGTTACTATGACGACCAAAAGATCACATGTCAAGGTCAAATTCCATGATGTTACCATACTTAAATACTATATAATATCCTATTTTAAAATATATTAATGTAATTAATAACTGTTCATTTCATTTGATACTATGTCCAAGTAATAGTTCATATCAGATTATATGGCTTTGATACTCCGTAATCAGCTGACAAATAATATATCTCACCGGTCAACATACTTGCACTTTTATAGCATACAAATACTTTTCTGTATTTCATCATAAACTAATCATTTTGCAATATTTTTGTCCTGGTAACACTATGGACATTGATTGAATACCACTGACAAAGGTAACACAACAGACATTTGTCCATGGTGTTACCAGATTGAAAGGTTTTGTATATAGTTCTTGATCATCATAATGAAATTCATTAGAGATTAAAACTGGACTAGATAGACATAATACTATGATATCAAAGAGTTTCAAATATATATCTTCTGTTACAAATGGAGTAAAAAACAGTATTTCTTTGTTCTTGTCTATGGTGTTACCATATTTGTCCATTGTGTTACCATGACTAAATGTGGTGGTACTGTTGCCGATTATATTTGTGTTTCATTATTTTGAAATTTATTTCGTCTATGGAGATGTATACATCAAATTTTATAAAAATTAAATGACAAGGTGTCTTACATTTCTTCTTGTATGACTCTTTTATGTCTGTGGTGTAACCAAAAAATTGTCAGTGGTGTTACTATTTTATCACTATTTGGTAACACCAAGGACAGTAACATCACAGACGTTTTCATCATTTTTTAAAGATTTTCATTTCTGCTCTTCATCACAGTAAAAATTGTAACATCTTAATTTGACATTTCTTCAAAGGAAAGGCATATTTTTTTGTTAAAAATTTATCAAAAATAACCTTTTTTGACAAAACCCATAAAACCTACCGTATCTATATCTCTACCCATGAAATATTGACCCACCCTATCTATATCTCCTATATCTCCACCCATAAAATATTGACCCGCCCTATCTATATCTCCTATATCTGTACCTGTAAAATATTGACCCACCCTATCTATATCTCCTATATCTTTACTCATAAAATATTGACCCACCCTAACTACATCTCCTATATCTTAACTCATAAAATATTGACCCACCCTATCTATATCTCCTATATCTCTACCCATAAAATATTGACCCACCCTATCTATATCTCCACCCGTAAAATGTTGACCCACCCTATCTATATCTCCTATATCTTTACTCATAAAATATTGACCCACCCTAATATCTCTATATCTCCTATATCTTAACTCATAAAATATTGACCCACCCTATCTATATCTCCTATATCTCCACCCATAAAATATTGACCCACCCTATCTATATCTCCTATGTCTCTACTCATAAAATATTGACCACCCTATCTATATCTCCTATATCTCTACCCATAAAATATTGACCCACCCTATCTATATCTCCTATATCTCTACTCATAAAATATTGACCCACCCTATCTATATCTCCTATATCTTTACTCATAAAATATTGACCCACCCTATCTATATCTCCTATATCTTTACTCATAAAATATTGACCCACCCTATCTATATCTCCTATATCTTTACTCATAAAATATTGACCCACCCTATCTATATCTCCTATATCTTTACTCATAAAATATTGACCCACCCTAACTACATCTCCTATATCTTAACTCATAAAATATTGACCCACCCTACCTATATCTCCTATATCTCCACCCATAAAATATTGACCCACCCTATCTATATCTCCTATATCTCCACCCATAAAATATTGACCCACCCTATCTATATCTCCTATATCTCCACCCATAAAATATTGACCCACCCTATCTATATCTCCTATATCTCCACCCATAAAATATTGACCCACCCTAACTACATCTCCTATATCTTAACTCATAAAATATTGACCCACCCTATCTATATCTCCTATATCTCCACCCATAAAATATTGACCCACCCTATCTATATCTCCTATATCTCCACCCATAAAATATTGACCCACCCTATCTATATCTCCTATATCTCTACCCATAAAATATTGACCCACCCTATCTATATCTCCTATATCTCCACTCATAAAATATTGACCCACCCTATCTATATCTCCTATATCTCTACCCATAAAATATTGACCCACCCTATCTATATCTCCTATATCTCCACCCATAAAATATTTGACCCACCCTATCTATATCTCCTATATCTCACCCATAAAATATTGACCCACCCTATCTATATCTCCTATATCTCTCTCTACTCATAAAATATTGACCCACCCTATCTATATCTCCTATATCTCCACCCATAAAATATTGACCCACCCTATCTATATCTCCTATATCTCCACCCATAAAATATTGACCCACCCTATCTATATCTCCTATATCTCCACCCATAAAATATTGACCCACCCTATCTATATCTCCTATATCTCTACTCATAAAATATTGACCCACCCTATCTATATCTCCTATATCTCTACCCATAAAATATTGACCCACCCTATCTATATCTCCACCCGTAAAATATTGACTCACCCTATCTATATCTCCTATATCTCCACCCATAAAATATTGACCCACCCTATCTATATCTCCTATATCTCCACCCATAAAATATTGACCCACCCTATCTATATCTCCTATATCTCCACCCATAAAATATTGACCCACCCTATCTATATCTCCTATATCTCCACCCATAAAATATTGACCCACCCTATCTATATCTCCTATATCTCCACCCATAAAATATTGACCCACCCTATCTATATCTCCTATATCTCTACTCATAAAATATTGACCCACCCTATCTATATCTCCTATATCTCCACCCATAAAATATTGACCCACCCTATCTATATCTCCTATATCTCCACCCATAAAATATTGACCCACCCTATCTATATCTCCTATATCTCCACCCATAAAATATTGACCCACCCTATCTATATCTCCTATATCTTTACTCATAAAATATTGACCCACCCTATCTATATCTCCTATATCTCTACTCATAAAATATTGACCCACCCTATCTATATCTCCTATATCTCCACTCATAAAATATTGACCCACCCTATCTATATCTCCTATATCTCCACCCATAAAATATTGACCCACCCTATCTATATCTCCTATATCTCCACCCATAAAATATTGACCCACCCTATCTATATCTCCTATATCTCCACCCATAAAATATTGACCCACCCTATCTATATCTCCTATATCTCTACCCATAAAATATTGACCCACCCTATCTATATCTCCTATATCTCTAC
Source organism: Argopecten irradians (assembly GCF_041381155.1). Classification (NCBI taxonomy): domain Eukaryota; kingdom Metazoa; phylum Mollusca; class Bivalvia; order Pectinida; family Pectinidae; genus Argopecten; species Argopecten irradians. The sequence goes on along the minus strand of NW_027188449.1, from coordinate 12,569 downwards.
CCATAAAATATTGACCCACCCTATCTATATCTCCTATATCTCCACTCATAAAATATTGACCCACCCTATCTATATCTCCTATATCTCTACTCATAAAATATTGACCCACCCTATCTATATCTCCTATATCTCTACCCATAAAATATTGACCCACCCTATCTATATCTCCTATATCTCCACCCATAAAATATTGACCCACCCTATCTATATCTCCTATATCTCCACCCATAAAATATTGACCCACCCTATCTATATCTCCTATATCTCCACCCATAAAATATTGACCCACCCTATCTATATCTCCTATATCTCACCCATAAAATATTGACCCACCCTATCTATATCTCCTATTCTCCACCCATAAAATATTGACCCACCCTATCTATATCTCCTATATCTCCACCCATAAAATATTGACCCACCCTATCTATATCTCCTATATCTCCACCCATAAAATATTGACCCACCCTATCTATATCTCCTATATCTCTACCCATAAAATATTGACCCACCCTATCTATATCTCCTATATCTCCACCCATAAAATATTGACCCACCCTATCTATATCTCCTATATCTCCACCCATAAAATATTGACCCACCCTATCTATATCTCCTATATCTTTACTCATAAAATATTGACCCACCCTATCTATATCTCCTATATCTTTACTCATAAAATATTGACCCACCCTACCTATATCTCCACCCGTAAAATATTGACCCACCCTATCTATATCTCCTATATCTATACCCAATCAATATTGACATACACTATCTATATCTCCTATATCTCTACCCATAAAATATTGACCCACCCTTTCTATATCGACTATATCTATATTCATGAAATATTGACCCACCTTATATTTCCTATATTTCCATCCATAAATTACTCCTCTACCCTGGCCTATATCACCTAGCTACTACTTTATCCATGAAATAATCATCTCCCCTCTCTTTGTCTCCATCAATAAAGGCTCATCAATATATGCCATTATGGATATGATGATATTTTATGATATTCAGTCAAACCTTGATTAATTGAAATTTAAGGGACCGACAGAAAAACTTTTAGAATTATTTATGGTTCGAAATTGACCAATGTTTTTTTACCTTTACCAACTATTGCATGTCGTCTCCGTTTCGTAAACTTTAGTTTATAATCATTAATTTTGTATTTACCACAAATAAAACCAAAAAAAAAAAAACAGAGTATAAAATCACTCACATGTGTTGTTATCGTTAGCAAGATACCTGTATTATGCTACTTTCAATAATAATAATGCACTTACCAAAACTCTTGAAGGCCAAAGTCTCTTGTTCGGGTCACTCTGCAAAAATGTTACGATCTCTTCATAAAAATCAGCTTCCATGTTGCACTCTTGCTGGATACAGTGTGTTTGATAACTGATAAAGGTATTTTGATATGTACCTGGTCAGGCCCTTGACCACTAATTACTAAAACAACACATTGGCTCCACTGTGTCTGCATCACTGACCAATTCAGTGACCATCGTGTCAGTCACAATACTATTATCAAAGACTCCAATATATTTGCCAATTATACTAATAATTGTCAACAATTTTGACAAATTTGGCTATGACAGAAACATAATTTTTTTAGCAGGTATAGATTAAACCATTTTTAAAACGAAGTTGCGCAAATATTACATATCTTAGTTAAAATATTGTAATATGTATATTACATTGTATTCAAATTTGTAAAACGATTTTAATGTTACCATCTCATAATTTGAAATTATAAATACAGAAAAGTTAGACACTTATACTCTTATTAATAATGGCTATACTTATTATTTGCATTCAATGATAGCCTGCAATTAGAATGCCTCAATAAGATAAATGGCTTTTCTAAATAGGCATGCAATATCTATTTTAGAAACCTCTTAAACCTGCATGCACACGTCAACTTTGAAATGTTGAAGATCACATATTATACTCAAGTGTTTTTCTTAATTCAAATTAATTAAAAATAATTTAGTTATATACATAAAATTATCTGAAATTGTATAGTTTTAATTAAATCTAGTTATCTATATCTACACCCATAAAATACTCATTTACCCTGTCTATATCTCATATATTGCGATCCACCCATATAATAATTCATCTATTTTTTTTATTATCTTCATTGTACCTGTATAATTGTATAAATCTTCCATATAATTATCATCTACTCTATAACTCCAATCATAAAATACTCATCCACCCCATATAGTACCCCATATACAAAATGTAAATAAATGTACAACAGTATAATGCTTCCATACATGTATCAGTTGCCATTTATTTATTTATTTTACTGACTAACTGATCAAAATCTATAATTAATTCTTGTGTTTTCCTTTTCTTCGTCTTGATAAGATAATTTGATTACATGTCTCCCTCAGGTATATCATATTTACATTGCATCATTTATGTACTGTACTCACGTATTTAATATGTATTTGATACATTGTATAACTTTATTTGTAACATGTAATAATTCAACAGAAAAAAGTAGTAGAAGTTGCATGACCACACTAATAATTATTCTACACATTTAACTTGTCACCTTTAATGATACATGGGGTAACAGGGGTATACATGTATAGATAAGCAGTGTCAAGTCATATAGGTATATACACATATGGCTAATTATATGTCCCAGGGGGTCATCCCCACACTTACAGGTATAGGTGTGACACCTTGTGTATTACCTGAGCAAACCCATAGGTACTGATGATATTACTTCTTAGGACTACAAATGTATATATTTTGTGTATAATATGAATTATTATACTGCTTTATCTAGGGGGGTCAATATTTTATAGGGGGGGTCAATATTTTATGCATAAAATATTGATCCGGGTCAATATTTTATGCATAAAATATTCATCCGGGTAAGTATTCTATGGGGATCAAAATTTTATAGAACACTTTAATTAATCCCAATCATGTTGGTGGACAACATGTGTGGTCACTGTATATTTAAAAATGTTTTATAACCCCGAATTACCAGTTAGGAACTGTTTAACTTTACCAGTATAGGATGTTTTAACTTACCATGTTAGGCATGTTTTACTCGTTTTAACCAGTTCAGAATGTTTTGTACCTTAGATTACCGGCCTAGAATCCCCAGTCTCAAATCTGTTGCGGAATTTCTATCGCGATGCATATTTGAGCCTATGGGCGTATTAAATGGCAATTATTACCAAATCTATTTTGTAGGCCTTGAATTGATGTGTTTTTGTTGTTTTCTCTTGTGCCTGCAACAACATATGATATTTCGGTAATACATGTTCGTTCGCCACTAACTCATCACCAATAAAATCCCACAATGTCTTCAATCGATGGCGTATAATCGCTCAGGTACCTCTTTTACAGCACCATTTGAGTTTCAATGTCGGGCATTAACTAGCTGACCGTAGGTTTTCATTGGCCTAGCAAAGACCTATGTCCATGTTCCTCGGATGGTTGTCTGCTTTTTGTCTCATAGACGATTCTCTCTAAAGTTGCAAGTGCCGCATACTGACGATCATGTGTTTGTTTTTTGTTTTTTTTTTTTGATACTAGTATTATGGAAATTATGACATTACGTCCAGTCCATTGTGTGTTTACTTTACATTTGCCAGTTTGACGTCTGCTTTGGTTCTGCTTCTGCCCCGGGTGTCTTTCCTTGGCTATCCTAATGGATGTCTTTCTCCCAGTACACGTCATTAAGACAACATTATAGATTCTTCTCTTTGGGTATGGACTGCTCTATATTTTTTACTGTCTGTAATACATGATAACACTATTTTCGCGAGATTACAAACTCGAGAAAACTCGAATACGACAATGCGAAAATTTTTCGCGAAAATTGTTTTAAGTCATGACATGAATGTACGATTGTAGTAAACAGCCCTTGAACACGCACGATAATATGTATTCGCAAGCTATATCGAAAATAAATATGATACGAATATTTTTTATTTAGAATAAAGGTGGTCAATTTTAAAATATTTTATTTAATTGTAGTAAATACTAAAATAGTACATTTTTTTGTAATCATTGATCTGTATTCCATTTCTAAGTGGTTAGATAACATTTCTAATTTCTTAAAACTCTAACGTCTACTTTATCTGTTCTTTGTAATTGTGAATAATTGTGACATTATTGTTAAAAACGAATTAATTAACTTTTAAACAATTTATTTTCGCGAGAAAAAATAGGCGTAATTTGGCGTGAATATTTTTGCGAGGTTCCGCAAATAATTGTAATCAAAAGTAAAATGAAAAATAGCGAATTGATGTATTACTAAGTTTGGCTTTGAAAATAAAACATGACGTGGAAGATCAGGAAATTTTGTTTATGCCCAATATTAAAGTGGGTGTTTATAGTACTATTTTTGTTACCACCCCCCCTTAATATTACACATTTTGCCTGCCAAAAAGCAGTCACATTCTACATTCTTCCATTTCTGTTTTATTGCATTATCAACATTATTGGAAATAGCATTGTTGGTGTTTAATGTGAGTATTACATATTAATAATTCAACTAACTTGTGTAAGTAATGATTAACGTGCAAATGAACGTCAAAGAGATGGCCATATTACAAAAATTTTATTTATACACGGCCCTAAGGTCGTTAGGGTACGTACATAACTGTCCGGTTGATTAGCATATTTCCATAGCTGAAATTGACCTGTCATGAAACATCACTAACCACCCATATAGACATCAGACATTAACGCAATCACAGTACGGATTAGACACGTGGAGGAGACTATTTTAAGTAATTCCCAATTAAAGTTATGAAATGTTAGACATTCACTGACATTTTTTTCAATCCGATCTCTAATGAACAATGCCATGAACACAATGTGCTTGCCCGCCAAATTATCAAATAATTCATTATCTAAATCCGTCGTAGTTGTTACAATAGATGCCACTAGTTATGCCCTAACAGAATAATGAGAAATGGGAAAACCACAAAATAATGATTAATTTATTTTTGCTCAAACATTTCATATTCTTTTAATGTTATAGCCGCCCCCCCTCGCCGCATAGTCTGACCCCACGCCCATCGCGAGCATTCCGGCCCCCCCCCCCGCCCGGTTCCCCCCTGTTCTTGCCATTCATATCCCTTCAGTGCACATTACAGACGATCTGCTAAACCATAGCTGCAGCTTACGGAATTAAACTGCTAAATTTTAAGTAGTTTTCATCTTGATAAAATATTTGTACGCATGAATATTGTTTATCTTTCTTTATTCACCTAAGTATTATAGATTTATCGTTTCAAAAACGGTTACCTTCTTAACTTTATCATGTTTTACTATGCAATCTGCATTCCCACGCACGCCTATTCTATGTTGTCTTGCAATCCCCCCATTATTTCATTTAATTCTTTGCCGAAAATAACATCGTGTGTCCCGAGTATGAAATTAGGTTATTATTATTCTATAAGCGTAGCAAAGTGCTGATCATAACCAAAGCAGGATAAAATGCTTCACACCGATTGAACGGTTTTGAATGATCGACTATATGACGAAAAACAATTCCCCACCCCCCCCCCTCCCCCCCCCCCCCCCCCCCCCCCCCCCCTCTACCCGAAGAAATTGTATTTACACACTCACTTGCTGTCCCGTAAGTATTGAGAGCATATTAGGAATATAATGTAAGACTAATATACAGCCAGTTATGGAGCAATTATTGGTATATTATTCCTTTCCATAAACTTCTGAAAAACATGTTATAATGATATTGGATAGACTTAGGCCATTTTATTAGCTCAAATTTTAATTTGGTGGCTAACTAACAGGGTTAATCAATTCACTAGATCATAAAAACGCGTGGCAAAGGACATTATTTGTGCCGACGCTATGTATTTATAACTTGTTATGGTTTAAATCAGTAACTGATCCAAACAAGTCCAAAACCAATCGGTATTGCCCTTACATGTTACCTTTTTTCAAATTAAGAATTCGCTGTCTGTCGTGGTTTTTCAATATCCGCGTGTTGTCCAATCCCTTCTAGGATCAACAAGTACCCTATGGACTGTTTTCTTGTTCATCCATCATTCGTTGAGGTTGATTAAAACAATCTTTTGAACTAAGACTTAGTATTTTCTTGCCAGACTAAGTAAACTGTTGAAATCGGGGAGGGGGATGCGAGGACTCGTATGACTCCGGATTTATGATTCGTATAACCACATATTTGATAATTATTGTAATTCATATGGCCTTTCGTATATTCCAGAGCGGAACAGCCATGGGTCCATGCCAATGCCTGGCCGCAGCGTGAGGTCAGACATGCTTTAATATTAAATGAATATTTATTTATATGATACTTTTGACCAACGATTTTACTCCCAATTACTGCATTTTAAGTAAAATGAAATTTTGGCTATGGATACCACATATACGCGATACACTCATCTTTTCAACAGGGCAAAAACTTTCACAACCACGATTTTACAAGAAATTTTGGATGTACTTCCAAGCATTAATAAACTTGTTCCGTCTTTATGGGCATCTACAACATTTAAGTAAGGTTGCCTCATGGAAGTGTACTATTGATAAGAAAGTTAGCCCACTCTTCAGTTTCATGATTTTCATAATGTCGTAAATTATGTAAGAATACAATGATACTTTAGTCACTTTTATTATTTTCATTTCTAACTTGCCATTGACCAAACGCTGGTTAGGAGTTTTAAGAACGACTTGTAAGTTTACATAGAATAAAACGAAAATGGAAAGAAATTGAAATGAATAGTTATTAAAACAGACGTGAAAAAAGTATTGTAAATCATTTGATTTAAGCGTTACATGTATTTGAATCAGATTTTTTTCCTCTTGTTTGTAATATATTTGTATATAAATGAATGCATTCGTAAAACATAACCATAACTACTTTAAATTTTCTACCTGATTGTCTCCCTTCATTCGTAAAATTGTTTATTTTGCGGGTTGAGGTCTCGAGCCAACATTTTCGTTTTGATTTTAAAATAAAGTCTTTCTTATTCTTTTCGGTGACTTTATGTGTAAACAAGTCCAACCATATTCTCCTTTTCTGCTATCTTAAATGTTCAAGCATAAGAAACTTATAAAGGAGAAATAACATATCACGTAACTTAAAGTGAACAGTCGGGCAAGGATGGCTAAAGTCGGTAAAAATGGTGTTAATGTATCCAGTATAATTTCTTATGAAATAGAAATAGAATATCTCTCGTCAAAATCTGTCTGCGTACGAAGAAATTAATTTTAAGTATAGGAATCCTAAAACGTCCTCCCGGCTGACTATGTCGGTGGTTACATTTCCACGCAGCCTCGCTTTCAATGCTTCAACTTTTATTTATTTCAATGGTCAGAACTGGGAAATGTAAGCAGAACTTGACCGTCGTATTAATATGTGAGAACTTTTGGAAGGCCAATGAACGCATTTAGACTGGTTTTCTTTGCCCGACTATTCACTTTAAATCAAATATATTGAATTTAAGCTGAATATTAGCATAGTATCGTGGTAGGTTTGCGGCGATATACTCAATTGTACTGCAGAATAAACCATCACTCGTGCTATTACTAAGAGTAAGGAAAAACCAGCAGCTGTAGCAACTATCACTGTAAAACAGAGAAGCAACTATAGCTTTGATACTACTGTAAAACAAAGACTAGCAACTGTAGCAACTACTAGTGTAAAACAAAGAGAAAGGAGTATCAACTACTACTGCTAAACAAAGAGAAGATTGGTCAAATGTTTTCCACTGTAAAACCAAAGCCAGCAGGAGTAGCAACCTACTTACAGTAAAACAAAGAGAAAGCAACTGTAGCAAATTTTACTACTAACTGTAAAACAAAGACTGGAGTAAACTTTAGCACCTACCACTGTAAAACAAAAAGACAATTAATACTGTAGCACCTACTAATGTAAAACAAAGAAAGCAACTTAGCAACTGGTTAACTTGCCCGAAAACAACTACAATTCACTGTAAAACAAAGAGAAGCAAACTGTAGCAAACGTACGTTATACACAAATACTAACATACTGTAGCAACTCCCACTGTAAAACAAAGAGAAGCAGCGAGTATAACTCACTTGTACTGTACAACAAAGAGAGAAATCAGCTGTAGCAACTTAATACTGTACTAAACGAAAGGAAAAACTAGCAGCTGTAGCAACTACTACTGTGAAACAAAGTCTCAGCAGCTGTAGCAACTACTACTGTAAAACAAAGACAAGCAGCTGTAGCAACTACTACTGTAAAACAAAGACAAGCAGGAGTAGCAACTACTACTGTAAAACAAAGACAAGCAGGAGTATCAACTACTACTGTAAAACAAAGAGAAGCAGCTGTAGCAACTACTACTGTAAAACAAAGACTAGCAGCTGTAGCAACTACTACTGTAAAACAAAGACCAGCTGGAGTAGCAACTACCACTGTAAAACAAAGACAAGCAGGAGTAGCAACTACTACTGTAAAACAAAGAGAAACAACTCTAGCAACTACTGTAAAACAAAGACTAGCAGCTGAAGCAACTACTACTGTAAAACAAAGACTAGCAACTGTAGCAACTACTACTGTAAAACAAAGACAAGCAGCTGTAGCAACTACTACTGTAAAACAAAGAGAAGCAGCTGTAGCAACTACTACTGTAAAACAAAGACTAGCAACTGTAGCAACTACTACTGTAAAACAAAGACCAGCAGGAGTAGCAACTACTACTGTAAAACAAAGACTAGCAACTGTAGCAACTACTACTGTAAAACAAAGACAAGCAACTGTAGCAACTACTACTGTAAAACAAAGACAAGCAACTGTAGCAACTACTACTGTAAAACAAAGACTAGCAACTGTAGCAACTACTACTGTAAAACAAAGACAAGCAACTGTAGCAACTACTACTGTAAAACAAAGACCAGCTGGAGTAGCAACTACCACTGTAAAAGAAAGACAAGCAGGAGTAGCAACTACTATTGTAAAACAAAGACTAGCAACTGTAGCAACTACTACTGTAAAACAAAGACAAGCAACTGTAGCAACTACTACTGTAAAACAAAGACCAGCAGGAGTAGCAACTACTACTGTAAAACAAAGACCAGCAACTGTAGCAACTACTACTGTAAAACAAAGAGAAGCAACTGTAACAACTACTACTGTGAAACAAAGACTAGCATCTGTAGCAACTACTACTGTAAAACAAAGACTAGCAACTGTAGCAACTACTACTGTAAAACAAAGACCAGCTGGAGTAGCAACTACCACTGTAAAACAAAGGCAAGCAGGAGTAGCAACTACTACTGTAAAACAAAGACTAACAACTGTAGCAAATACTACTGTAAAACAAAGACAAGCAACTGTAGCAACTACTACTGTAAAACAAAGACTAGCAACTGTAGCAACTACTACTGTAAAACAAAGACAAGCAACTGTAGCAACTACTACTGTAAAACAAAGAGAAGCAACTGTAGCAACTACTACTGTAAAACAAAGACTAGCAACTGTAGCAACTACTACTGTAAAACAAAGACAAGCAACTGTAGCAACTACTACTGTAAAACAAAGACAAGCAACTGTAGCAACTACTACTGTAAAACAAAGACTAGCAACTGTAGCAACTACTACTGTAAAACAAAGACAAGCAACTGTAGCAACTACTACTGTAAAACAAAGAGAAGCAACTGTAGCAACTACTACTGTAAAACAAAGACTAGCAACTGTAGCAACTACTACTGTAAAACAAAGACAAGCAACTGTAGCAACTACTACTGTAAAACAAAGACAAGCAGGAGTAGCAACTACTACTGTAAAACAAAGACTAGCAACTGTAGCAACTACTACTGTAAAACAAAGACAAGCAGGAGTAGCAACTACTACTGTAAAACAAAGACTAGCAACTGTAGCAACTACTACTGTAAAACAAAGACAAGCAACTGTAGCAACTACTACTGTAAAACAAAGACAAGCAACTGTAGCAACTACTACTGTAAAACAAAGACAAGCAGGAGTAGCAACTACTACTGTAAAACAAAGAGAAGCAGCTGTAGCAACTACTACTGTAAAACAAAGACTAACAACTGTAGCAACTACTACTGTAAAACAAAGACAAGCAACTGTAGCAACTACTACTGTAAAACAAAGACAAGCAGGAGTAGCAACTACTACTGTAAAACAAAGACTAGCAACTGTAGCAACTACTACTGTAAAACAAAGACAAGCAGCTGTAGCAACTACCACTGTAAAACAAAAAGAAGCAACTGTAGCAACTACTACTGTAAAACAAAGACTAGCAACTGTAGCAACTGCTACTGTAAAACAAAGACTAGCAGCTGAAGCAACTACTCTGTGTAAAACAAAGTAGAAGCAACTGTAGCAACTACTACTGTAAAACAAAGTGGCAAGCAGCTGTAGCAACTACTACTGTAAAACAAAGACTAGCAACTGTAGCAACTACTACTGTAAAACAAAGACCAGCAGCTGTAGCAACTACCACTGTAAAACAAAGACAAGCAACTGTAGCAACTACTACTGTAAAACAAAGACTAGCAACTGTAGCAACTACTACCTCTGTAAAACAAAGACAAGCAACTGTAGCAACTACTACTGTAAAAAACAAATAGACAAGCAATCTGTAGCAACTACTACTGTAAAACAAAGAGAAGCAACTGTAGCAACTACTACTGTAGAAACAAAGAAAAACAGCTGTAGCAACTACGTACTGTAAAATCAAAGACAGAAGCAACTGTAGCAACTACTACTGTAAAACAAAGACTAGCAACTGTAGCAACTACCACTGTAAAACAAAGACTAGCAACAGTAGCAACTACTACTGTAAAACAAAGAAAAACAGCTGTAGCAACTACCACTGTGAAAAACAAAGAGAAGCAAGCTGTAGCAACTACTACTGTAAAACAAGACAAGGCTGGAATCAACTACCGACTGTAAAACAAAATACAACATGAGTACAACTACACTGTAAAACAAAGACAAGCAGCTGGAAGTAGCAACTAGTACTGTAAAACAAAGACAAGCAACTGTAGCAACTACTACTGTAAAACAAAGACAAGCAACTGTAGCAAATACCACTGTAAAACAAAGAAAGCAAGACTACTGTAAAACAAAGACTAGCAACTACTAGCAACTACTACTGTAAAAACAAAGACAAGCAACTGTAGCAACTACTACTGTAAAACAAAGACAAGCAACTGTAGCAAATACCACTGTAAAACGAAGACAAGTGGAAGTAGCAACTCCTAGTGGAAAACAACTAATTTTGCGAGCGTTTACATTTCGTGCCGATCACTGTGAAATCGCGAAAGTTTATCTCCTCGAAAATGTTTCAATAGTAGATAGAGTAGGATCATATATACTTTTACTGCGAAATAGAGTCTGCAGGTCTAGAGTCGCACAGATAAGGTAGTTTACAGTATTCTAGAAACGTAGATATATGTCTTGACAGAGGATATAAACGTCTTGTTCATGAGAGCTTAAGTATAACCAAAGCCATCACCTTTTAGTTTGTAGTGAGGGCAATAGGTACATGCCATTCTTCCGCCCTACCTGCAAGGCAATATAAGCGATCAGCGACATTATATACACTGTAGGTATCAATCGTGTAGCAATGTCATATTTCATGCCTGTTTTGAAGCAATAAGTCAATACATATGTCAGGAGAAATTAAACTGATAAACCCATACTAGTGGTTGCAAGCATCACACCAAGCCAATCCAAACTCTAGTTTTATAGATTTTATAGTTACACTAGCTATTCCCCCCCCATTTCATTTTCATGATACTATATACCATCGAACTTGACTATAACGGTCATTCATAGGATAAAAGAAAATGGTCGTTTTATAAAGGTACAATTGTATTGAAATTGGCTATTTGGGATTACAAGCCCGACTATTTTGGACCACAAGAGAGTAGTGTTATTAAGCAGATAGTCGTTATACAGAGGTTGTCTCTTAGGCAGGTTTGTTAAACTTTAATTCTGTCTTGTCTATAATTTGTCGATGATTAATTTGATACTTTATTTTTTATATTTGTGATTATGTTGATTTGATAATTGTTTCTAAAATCTAAATAGTAATGGTATAAATTTCTTTTGCTACAGTAAATTGATATTGCCTTACACGGTATAGATGAGTGTGAAACAATACCTAACTACACCACAGAAGTGGAAAACAAGCGGAGTGGCTGGACAATTGATTTGTACGGAGAGCATAATGCTGTCATCTTAACTTGATCTACAGCGCTAGCACCTGTGGTCCTGTCCCTATGTGCCCATTAACGTTGGCCGGCGTGACATACTACGGTTTGATTAGAGGTAAAACACAGACTGTCGTCGCGACGTCGCATCAACTGTGAGACGATAGTTTGCCCTCCCGATGCTAAGGTGAGCATGGATAGCACACAACATTCCCTGTTTATGTATTGATGGTCGGACATGTTTCGTTAATGATCAGAAATGTCATATAAAAATTATTAAATCATCTCTCTCAAAAGTCGACTAAAATGCTATTTCGAGGATCACTTGCTTATTCCATGTACACATGGTTTTTTCTGACGTTGTATATATGAGT
>NW_027188448.1:0-22179 GCF_041381155.1 Argopecten irradians | reverse complement strand
AATTGTCAGATAGTCTTGGTATCTAACTATCTTTCAAATGTATACAAACATGGGGACGTCTGCTATCACCAAAACTTTGGTTTTTGTGAAGAATCTTTTTTTTCAAATGTAAAGTTTAAAGAGTGATTTCACAAAGCACTGGTTTAAGTTTATAAGCCATCATCATTAATCCAGGTACAATTCGCAAATCTATTCATATTGATGGCGACTTGCCTGGAGGATTGTCGGGCTGCCAAGTGAAATAGGTCCATGGGATACCATCCTCATATCTAAATACATTATCTAGGTTTTTCGGACAACCACCAATGAGCACTGTCTTGGAGAAATGGACACTGCAAAATAGGATTTCAAAATTGATGATTAAAATTTTCGAGATAAATAAAACATTAGATTATATTAGTTTTGAGGATTTCACTTCTTAACAAAAATGGGTGAACATAACTGGCTCCAGTTTTGGTTCTAATATAGATGAGTTTGTTGTCGGGCAGAAATACACACTAACCGAAACAAAATGCATTGCCTCTCTTAATCAGAATTGACATGAATGAACGGTTTTTTTATAAAATCGACAAGTCAATTGTATTAATTCTCCATTATAACTTCCACAATTTGATTTTTTATCAAATATACCAACCAGGTAAGATGTTAACGTTAATAAATCAGGTTAGTTAATAATTATATTTACATTCATTTTCTCTCTCTGTTTATAGTAACCTTACCAAATGCGAATGTGTTTACACTGCTAACCACAAGCACGCAAAGAATACATTGTTGACAGCGACAGCAAGCAAAACTTGGCATTGTTGCAAATTCTATCATACACATCTACAGACCATAAATTCATTTGTTAATTTTTTTTTTTTTTTTGGGGATAATCTACAGATACTTTGCACTTTCACAGATCATTAAAATGCATATTACTTTATTGATACAGAATTTGTAATGTTCTTTTAGATATGTTTTGACAAACGAAATTAGTACTATCATAGTTTTTCCCGTATTTTCATTCAGTTTCGAATATTTAGTTAAAAAATTAGATAAATAATAATAACGATTTGGAATCAATGGTTATCAATATTGGCGGTCCTGTTAAAAAACATCAGTCAACCGATGTCATCCGACTGGAGCTCCTCCCAAAGGAATTCAACTTCGAAAAAAGGCTATGTAATTCATATTGAAACTTTCAGGTTTCTTTAAATGAACAAAACGAACGACGGATTTGTTTGAGTTCAGATGGTGAAGATATGGACATTGTTATTTGAAATCGATTAATGTGGGAGTGTTGCTAGCGGTTTTCCGTGCTATCCGAGGTTGAACTATCCGAGCAGCCTCAATCCATTTCCCGAAGCAACTAAAAGTCCAGGGCCGATCCCGACCGTCTTCAACCGCTCTTCATAGATGCCCCCTCTAACAAGCTGAAGTTCGTCTACATTTAGGAGACACTATTATGCCAAACATAGAGTCGGAATTAACCACACTAACCGGTATTTGCTGTGAGTGACAAAACCTAGTAAAAACATCGCAGATTCAAACCTGTATCCGAAAAACAAATGATAGGACCGTAAGGTAGGAAGCAACAAACCAAGTAGCATAGGCGACGAAAAAGAACACAGCGAGGTGTGTAAAAACTGTTCCAAGGTAATTAATAACAACATCTAATCTAGAATAATTAGAATTAAATACTACTGCCGATTTAATCTATCACTAGATCTACCAATGAAACTAAAACATACAGTATAATTACGTACAATACTTCAATAGGCCTACAGTACAGGTTGAAAATCCAAATGGTGAAAATTTATTGAAATTCGTAATACAACATGTTAAAAAAAAAAATAAGTAAAAATATCTCTGTATATTCCCATTCCTTTACTTATGTAAAAAATTTGATATTGTACAGTTACGTCGATTTGCAATCCTACGTGGATCATATCCGGAAATTTGGACTTTACAACTATATTTTATGATTTTAAATGCCACCGTAACATTAGTTTTTGGCTCAAACACCCCCCTTCGTTTAGAAACGATTTTTTTTTCCCAGAAATATCTCAGTTTGGTGACCATTTTAATTTATCTGTGAAGTTTTGATTTTACATAACCCATTTATATCATGAAAACAAATACAAATCACGAATAATTTTTTATTCGAATCATCGAGTTGTCAGTGTACCTATGATTTCTATAAACAAATGGGTCCATGAAAAAAAGTTCGATACATCGAGAACTTCGATTCATACATGGGTTAGATAGTAATATTATTATAGTGGAAGAAAGTTCGGGAACCAGACATAAAGTTAGATACATCGTAGGAAATTCGATTCATACATGGGTTTAGTTACGTAATATTATATAGTGAAGAAAATTCGGGACCCAACAAAAACGTTTCGATACAGCGAGAAATTTCGATTTCATCGATGATAAGTTCGAATCATCGAGGTTTGACTGTATGTAAATAAAGCCTTAGTCGTATATCAAACAGTATAGAATATATCCAAATATTGCATTTTTTTTTTTGTCCTCTAAGAATTGTCCATTGTGGTTATGAAACAGACACTCGTTTTCAATAGTGAACTTATATCACTGATGTCTTAAGAGCTAAGCTCGCCTGAAAAGCAATTAATCTCTTATAAACTTGAAATAGTGTTTGGATTACAAAACTTACCATAGAAATTACTGTTATAAATGTTTTGTATTTTTTGCGGGGGGGGGGTGCTTTTAATCAGATGGCCGTGTATAGAAGCACAGAAAACGATCATGCATCAGCGATGTTTCATAACCCTCCTCCTCATATGTAGAAAACCCCAGGTCAATGTCCATCGTTTGAATTAGTAGACAAGCCCAGACGACGGACTGGTTTCTGTAGATGAAATAATGTCACAATAACAAACCTATTACATATTATTCTAGTCAATATTGAATTATTATTTCTATAATAATCTTTACTACATTTATGCGATTATTGTGGTTATAAGGGAGATAACACGATTAAACCGAATGAATTTTTATATAAACAACTTCCTCGCCTTTTGAAAACATTACACTGACTGATAATGTTTATATATGTTCCATATTATTCAACCAATATGTTTCAAGTTCTGAGATGATAACAAGATTTTAAAGCCAATGAAAATACTAGTGACATGCAAATTAATGAATCTAATTAATAAATATAGAAATAATGACATTTATTATTTGTTCCTAGATAGAAATGGATCAGAGTAATAATATTAATAATGATGACTATACGATTAGTAAGTATTGATCACTTTGTATTCCCATTTTGTGCAAAAACTGACAAAATATGAAAATGGTTTAAATAAATAAAACGTGAACCGTTTTCCTATAGTTTTTTATGTATGGCAAAGTAAAAACCTAATAACCACTCTGTTTTCTAATAGTTTGTTTGTGAGTAATAAACGTCCTATTAACAAGCTATTGTGACCAAGTAAGGGACGGACAATCCCCCATGTATGCGGTGTGCTTGTGTGGTACGTTGTTGCGAGGTGCGCTGTTTGTGTGAGACTGTGGTATATACATGTTTGACTGTCCTTCTTGTATAGTGGACTTGTTGCCTCTTTTTTATAGTGCTATATCACTGAAGCAAGCCCGCTGAAGACACCAAGCTACATACCCCACCTCGGTCACATTATACTGACAACGGACGAACCAGAATCGTGCCTCACCCCTGTATGCTGAGCGCTAAGCATGAGTCCAGAAAACTACCACTTTTATAGAATTGCCTGTGTGGTCCCTCGGGCCAGGGGACACAAACAAGGTACAAATTAGGCTCCCATGGCGCTCATGCGGTGCAGTAACGGTCAGAGGTGAGACGACTTCGTTGGAGTCCACGGTCTATAAGATTGGATTACCGGATATATTTTTGAGAACTTTATTGTCTCCACCACAACCAATGTCGTGGGCACTATACAGTATGAGGTATTGACGGGTGGCACAACTAACACACACACGACACACACATCTGACAAGCAGTGTCCACAGGCTACACCACATGGCACACACGCATCACCGCGATTTAAACTCATTAGCTGGAATTGGATGGGCATAATCATCGACCAAGATGAGTGGTTTTGTGATTAAGAAGAGGACAGGATGAATTGTCAGAGAATTTCTAGTGGAGTGTGAAGAAAGAGAGATAGTGAACTGTATAATGTATAATTGATTCTAAGTATATATATTGTAAATAATAAACCTTGCTTATATTGTTATATTAATGCACCCTTGTGTTGTCTTTTATCCGGGTACGGCTGTGCCGCTACGTAACCACAAGTTTACAAATATCGAACTACGCTTTGATAGAGAATTCTGACAACGTCCCATTAGGTGCCCAAGATGACCTTTGGAAATGGCTCAATCCAAGAATTAGCATTGCCAGAATCTTGACTAGGACGAAATAATTTGAAAAAAGTCTCTCCCCATTATTTTTCACGTGCATAGTCCCATCTCGCCCAAAGAGCATAACAAAGGCATAATGTAATGTGTAATACTGGGATGGATGAAAATGGCGTTTTGGATCAATTGACGTAGCAATGTTGTAGAAAAATGTATGTCATCTTGAAAATACAGGTGGTAGAAAGGTCATC
Organism: Argopecten irradians; assembly: GCF_041381155.1. NCBI lineage: Eukaryota > Metazoa > Mollusca > Bivalvia > Pectinida > Pectinidae > Argopecten > Argopecten irradians. Next base: position 17,578 of record NW_027188448.1, on the reverse strand, counting down.
CGAACATGAACCTTTATGGGATGTTTGTCAGATCACTCTATTTTAACGTGAGACAGTTATAATGATATTGTATTTTAATCAGATTGGTGGGTTTTGAGACACTCCAACGGAAATCGTTTCGTGTCCTAATGGACCTTAGTCCTAATGTCACTGAAATCAGTCGTGTTTGCTAATTTGAGCGTATTTTTCATGGAATCTATCGTTTCCTAAGCTGCACATATAAGTCAGCGTATTTTTTATTTTAAAAACCAAACTTATTATTGTAACACATTGATCGTAATAATTTGCCGTACTTAGCGATGAGTGGTGAACCTTCACCTACGTTCAGCATTTTCCCCGGTAACATAAGTCAGAGCGTCTGATCCAAAGTTACTTCAAAATATCTGTATAATATTTTATCGCACCTCGGACAGAAATGGTCCCCAAGTGATTGGCGGAGAGCCGTCAACGTGGTGACCCCCTAACCTTTTTATAGGGGGTCAGTAAAATTTTATTTTATGGTGCAATATGGCGGCTGGCCGCCCTCGCCTTCAAAAATTTGAAACACATTATCTTCACTGAAAATATACCATTTCCTGTAAACCCCGGTAAAAACAGTATTTTACTTATTATTTTTTATGTTAAATTCATTTAAAAAATCTGTTTTAAAAATAACTCAAAATTAAAAATGAAATTGCGTTTTTTGTAATTACGAGTTGCTTCCCCTACGCCAGTTTGAAAGTTGATGACGCTGTGAAAGTCCCAACGTAAGAATTCAAGGCGTTTTCTTGACTTCGACCATAACCATATGGAGGGGTTCGTAACTTTTAGATCTATCAACAACCCTCACTCTACAGTACAAGCCCTTATTTATACGCATTATACTTTTAAGTGATTATCTTTTCCAGCGAGAATGCATAGATTTGATCTCATCGAGGTCTAGCGCTATAGAACTGATTGGATTGGATGTTTGTGTCACTTTTGGTTTGTGATGCTTTCAATGTACAACCATTCTGAAGACGCATTTATGTAGGCCCTATTATGCTACTAGGAATCTTTGGGATTAATTGTTGATTTATGAATAGGCTCAGTCAATTGTTCTTCTTCAGTTGTTCCTTATACAGATATTTGCAGATTCAGGAAAGAAATACATACATGTTAAATAAATACGTAGGCCTACTGTAGGCCAAATATTTAAAAGAGCGTCGATTGTTGTATACTTCGCCAGGCATGGTTTCATGTTTGATATCGTGATACTTGAGAAAATAAATTAGGAAACAAAGAATTAATAAAAATAAATAAAATGGTCCTCGATTGCGATAAATTCGTTATATAAGTCAGTTACTCGAACCCCTCCCACCCCTATAAAGGCATAGAGGGTCAGTAGCAGAAGTATAGGAAGGCTCGGGCTACTACGCCCTCGCCCCCTAATACAATTCTTACTGACCCTCTAATGCCTTTATAGGGGGGTCAAGTAACTGACTATATAATCTAAAAATAATTACAGACAATATCCTAATATCACGTTTTTCAAAGCGTTTTCCGTCTTTTGTGTTCTAAATACACATAATGTAAAATACATGTCAACATCGTAAGAAAGTATCATCATTCAAAACCGAAGTAAGCAGCGTAAAACTCAGACCGCAAAGGTCATTCGCGTGTACCAAGCATCTTCAATGGTAATAAAGTGATCTAAGTTTACTAGTTTCATTGTTGGTGGAGCGAAAAGTGAAAATGTAAATATTACACATTGTGGTTCGGACTTCTTCTAAGTATGCCGAAGTACCCCTTGCCAGTGGAGTAAGAGCAACTTCGTGTCCAGAACTACCTCAAATCCCCTCTTACATCTCTCCAGTGTGTTATTATTGCACTTTGTTTACGATACGTGATATTGGCTCGGATATTTGGTACACACGTACATATTGATTGTGCTTGCTAAACCGTATTGATAACAGCTAATTTTGAAATTTGCAACGTGTGTCCAATAAAAATAATTAGCAAGTGTTCGTTGGATTTGCCAATAATATTTTATGATATGTTTCATATGGAATGCAGAACAATACTTTAATATCATATTTGGCTTTTTAGAGTTATATAACATAATTAGCCTCAACAAATAGTCCCCCTTTGGTCCCAGGTTTGCCCTTAATGGCATGACATGTGAGATTCTGAAACAGAAATTGGAATACTGTCAATCCATGCATTTCATGGCAAAGTTTTTAAATAACATCTTCCTATGGTCGGGTACAGAGGGATAAACCATTTTAAAAATGGTTGGTTCCCGGGCCCATTTATGCGAGAACGGCGGTTCACTCCTGGGATAGAACATTTTTCCAAGAGTGAGGTCTCGGGTGCGAGGATAAATCAGATGAAATTTCAGACCAATAATATGTACTTTTCTAAAAAATGTAAAACAGTTATTTTTTCACTCTGTTTGATTTTTTTTTTTTATTTTTTTTTTTTATTTTATTTTTTTTTTTTTTTTTTTTTTTTTTAATTAACGGCCTAAGTGCTACACTCAGAAGAGCCCTAGATCACGGAAGGAAACACAACACGAATATACCGGCAGGTCTCTCTAAACACGAACCACAAACTACTTCATACACATGGGATTCCATCCCTTTACATGACCCTGCTGTGTAATAGGACGTTATTCCTCAATAATTATTTCTTTGCATAATTTTATTATAGATTCAGGTTTCAATTTCGTTCAAAATTACAGGTCTGGAAAAGGTAAGAGTTCTACTATACAAGAAGAAACAATACACGCATTCTTCCAAAACCCGGCACCCAAACTCCATACTTAGGCAGTATCAAGTACAGAAAATAAATTAATGCTTTGTATCTAAAAAATAAGGATGAGACAAATATAAGAACTTTGAAAACCATAAATTGTCAATTGTCATTTGGTAAAGATTGTATGGGATAAAATCCGTTTTGGCTGAGCACACTTAAGAAAACTCAATACACGCAAAACACCGCATCACAAGGGAGGCCATCCTTACATATGCCCTGGCAAAACATGCAAACCACAATCGCTGGCCCGTTGAACAAATTGAGCCTTTCAAGGATAGCATTCTGCCTCAGAGTTTTGACATTGGCATTCACGTACGAAAACATGGTTGATCACCTAAGTAAGATAGTTTACTGTGACAACTTGGAATTCATTTACTATAGTTAATTGGTTTGTGTTTTATTAAATTAAAGTTCTATTATTAGCCAGGGTCATATGTGGTCTGATGTGGGATGAACATTCGATGTGCATGTTTACAGGAAGACTGCAGCATATTCGATAATTACAACGGACTATTTCAAGGGGTAGTCCTTACACTGGTCATTCTCATCGTCTTTCTCTTGCTACACACATGACTTATATTGTTCTATCTACCTAAATCGGAAATTATGAAATACGCAAAGACGTCCTATCAAGACAAAAATAAAAACAAACCGCATCATGAAGCTTAGTATGTGCCTATCAAGAGTTTAATTCTTGAAAAACTGGAGTCCTGAATGAACTGCTCAGGAATAACAACGTTACCGTGAAGCCATTCGTCATTTTGTAAATATTTTTGGCCAAAACATTCTCTTTTTTATTGTGTACGGCAGCCATCTGCTCGCGTCGTTAGACAACAATATACAATATTTTTCACATATCGCTAAACCTTAACATTTTCCCCAAGACCAAAATTATTCCCGATATCTTTATTAGGATTATAAGTTCACAAAAAATATATTCTATGATAATTAGCTATTTGTTTTTCAAATATATAACACTTGTTTGTTGTTGTTTGAATTATTTAACGTCCTATTAACAGCTATGGTCATGTAAGGACGGCCTCTCACGTGTAATGCGGTGAGTTGCGTGTAAAGTTAGTGCCGAGGTGCATGATATTGGGAGACTGCGGTATATTCCCAAGTTGTGTCCTTCTTGTATAGTGGAACTATTGCCACTTGTTATATTGCTCCTAATCACTGAAGGCATGGCGCCCGCCGAAGACACCAAGCAACACAACCCCACCCGGTCACATTATACTGACCAAAACAATTTTGACTTAACTACTACACATTCCCTATCTAGTGCCCTTAACAGAAATACAACATGGAAACTCCAGCGTGCCAATCTACAGCTTTACCCGACTGAGGTCAAAGAAGCATGCTCATATTAAAAATGATTATTCAGTAATATCTATGGAAAGGTATATTACATCGTATAATAAATTATATAACATCAACAATTTCAATTCCTCATTCTCTCAGCATTTTTCTCTCCGTCAGAAAATTTAAACAACCGCATGAAATGTTTGTAGTTTCATTGTTTACAATGTGTTATTCACACAGAAATCGTTTTTAGACATGAGACCACCGTCCGGTAAATTGACCCACTTAAGAGTCCGGTAAACCTTTCAAACCATATTTTGAAGTTACTTTTTTCTCCAAGGGTATAAAATCCAGGATTACCAGTGTAAAAGTTGTAACATCGTCCATATATAAAAAATGTTATCCTTGATTTTTTCTGAAATCCCTCCAAAGCTCGTCGACTTAGCGGAACGGGACTCTAAAATATACAAACGCAAAAAATTACGCTAGCTACAATCAATGGTTATTTTAACGTAATAATAGCACAATAAACAGGACAAGCGTTCCAACCTTTTACACAATAATATGTCATTCATCAAGCCAATTAATCATGATCTTCGAACATAGCCCTACTTATAAGTAATGTAGCAAAGTCACGAACAACAATATTCGTTTTGCAATGGATTATGTAAGATAAAAGACAGACCAGATTTGATGAATGACGCAGTGCAGAGAAGTGGACTCGTCGAATACGAAGTGTGTCAGGTCACCTGTCAACTTTTTGTTGTTTTGTGTTTTGAACTGGCTCGTCTGACAACTAAGGTTATTATAGGATCAAACCTGACAAATCAGGCAGTGTGTTTATTCAAGCACAGAAGGCAAGTAATAAACTATCCTAAAAGATTAAGAATAAGACATAAGGCGAGTAAGATTTAAAAACATACAGATTGTAAATTTTGATTTGAGTACAAAATTTGTATGGCATACTAATAATCTAAAAACACACGAGGAAAACCAATGCACATCATTGATGTATACGATAAAATGGATAAGGTCAAACGATAATGATGGGAAAACGTTTTTTATTTTGTTAACCAATTTATTTTGTTAACAATAGGAGCCCATAGGGCCTTAACGGTGTCACCTGAGTTAGAAATATATAATGAAACAAATTTAAAGACATATAAACACTAAATGCGGGGCCTTGAAGATGGTCAGGTTGATTTTAAAAATTTGAACTTTTATAAGACTATGAAGAGTATTTGCTTCCACCAAACCTGTGAAAACTTAGAGGGTATTTTAATGAATTTTTAATCATTTTGGAACCCTGTTTTAAGTCCTGCCGCCTCTGTGTTCCCCAGGGGTCATCGAGGAGGGATATGGATGTTTAAAAATGCTATATCTTAGGCTAATAATATCTAATCAAGTTTGACTAATTTTCCTATCAAATATAATAGGTTGGGCAAATAATGGTTCACAAATAACGTTTTTTCCTATATTAAACTAAAGTAAACCTGACCCCCAGTCCCCAGGGGGTATTGTGGAGACTCCAAGATAATATAATTCCACAATTTTTATAAACACCACCTTAGCACTATTCCCAAGCTATAAAAAATTTTGAATTCTTCTATTTCTAGAATTTTAAGTCGACGATTTTAAGTTATAGGTGCCTAATTGACTCTTTTTATAGCCCTGGCCCCCAGGGGGTCAATAGCCCAGGACTAGAGTTGGATAAGAAATATTAAAATGCTATCGTCAGCTAATAATTAACACCAAGTTGGACCTCTTTTCCTATGAAAATTGTGAGCAACAAAATGCTCATAAATGTGATTTTCCTATATAAACAAAACTATAGTAAACTTTGACAGCCGCTTCCCCATGGGGAAGACTAGATACCCCCAGGGTCATATAAATTCACGAATTTTTGTAAAGGACCTTACGACCTATCAATTCCTATGAAAAGTAATTTGATTATACTAATAACTGTTATAAGAGTAGAAGTATTTTTGAATGTTTTCTCAAATGTTTACCCCATATATAGGCCCCACCCAACAGCCCCCCAGGATGGTGGGAACCATATCATTCACAATTTTTGATTGGCCTTATGCCTTAGAAGGTTGTGTGAAACAAACTTCCAATTGAAATTGCTTCAGGTAATATTGGTAGAAAGGAATCCCTAAAAAATGCCAATTTATTATGAGATAAATGAATTTAACTTTTATCACGTGACAGAATAACCCGATAACTGATTGGGCTACACACATGGGTACTAATTCCAATATAAACCCTGGCAATGCTGTGCAACTAATGAAAGTGTGTGTCAAAATTGATACGACGAATGTATGGTTGATGACACCATAAACATGCCGTCCTTATATCTTTTCAACGTTGGCGCTTCGACTGAAGACGTTAATGATGTCGGAGGGCTGTTGTTATGCAAGAATGATGGGGGGGGAAATAATTCTTTTTCTAACAGTGAGACAGTTCAATGCTTCTGGTACTGATCAACTTTTAAACTTCATGAAAATAAATTGCCGATCTATAGAAAAGATTTGCGAGATTTCCATTTGACGTGCTGTGCTTCTATAACGATGTCCTCGAAATGGGCGGGTACCTAGTGTGAGGGTGATATACTAAACAACGCTTTGAAGGCATTATAATATAGTGCCTTCTCAACCAGGCCGATAATATATAAATCTGATATAATAATCTTCTCGGACATGGAATAAAGTGTACATTTCGAAGACAACATAATACTGTTATCTCTTAACATTAATGTGCTTAATATCAATACAGTAATTCGTCTACTGTGAGAGGTGGAACACTGGATGATCAACAAAAAAGTGCCTTAGGGGGGCAAGATGACTGGATATCGATCTAGCTTGCTACTGCACAAAGGCATATAGCCAGGTATCAACAGAACAGCAGCTTAATCAAATTACTAGACTCACCTAGTAACCTCTGGCAATATGCTCATTTAATCTATTGGAGTGTTGACTTGGAGCAAACGACCGTTTAGACTTGATGCAAAACGTTATATGGCTTCAGCAATGTTTCCGTTTTAAAACTCACACAAAATTAGTAACAACAAACTCAGGTAACTTTTCGTAGAAGTAACCTAAAGGCTAATGTAGACAGTTGTCAGTAAAATCAAACAGAAAACAAATACTTACAAGAAACCCTAAATAAAGTATTGTTGTACAGATGGTAACGCTACTCAAATTGGAACACTTTTGAAAGGTAATTGTAAAAGATTTCTAACGGTGTGTCATGAAATCCAGATTATCTTATTAACTTTCCACAAAAATGTCTTCAGTTTTAGAATACATAAATATGGTATTAACATTGTCAGTAGTGCATATATTTTGAAATAGAGAGCTTGAAAAGAACTGCATGATCCGTATTATCCCAGTTGTATATCAGCATTTTTATGAGTACCCCAAAACGGAACACCTCCTAAATATAGTTTAATTAAAAAAATTTTGCATAAAATATCATAAGAAAATGTTTTAATTGAATTAAGGAAAAGTTCAAACATTTTTTTAGTTTATTAAAGTCACATATCTAGTTCATTATAAAGTTTTTTCTGTCAAACATAATCCGCATTAGTGCATTTTTGGATCTTGTTTTTTCAAAATACCGTGTAAAAGTTATATTTTTAGGGTCAGCACGGAAGGCGTTTTCCCCGGATTATTAAAAAGAAATTTCATTATTTTTCTTTTTCAAATGTAGGGTAAGCGGCGTTAGAAATTGTACCAAGCTTCCCCCTATGCATGATCGTTAAAAAGCGACTAAATTTAGGATATAAATTTGATTTCTGATATCTTCCCTTCAAGCTGATAATTTTTAAATAACGTCCTATTCACAGCTATGGTCCATGTAAGGACGGTGCCGTCCCATGTATTCGATGTTTTATGCGTAACTGGACTTTAATCTTTCCTATGGCCTCCCTTGACAGTACAATACGCCTCATTTTTGGCCTCGAGTTGAGGCGTCCGCCCCTGTGAAGGAGGCTCTGGGTTCTGTCCCCTGGCCGAGACTCACAAAAGTCCTATAAAGTGGTATTTCTTTCTGGCTCCTGCTTAGATATTCAGCAGACAGGAGTTGGACGACTAGTACATGAATAAAGTGACCGGGTGGGGTGTGTTGGGCCCTTGAGATCTTCGACAGCATGCTTCAGTAATAAAGAACTTTTAAAAGGGCATTATTTGAGACAACTCACCAAACTCTGTTTCACTACAGTAAATACAAATTAAATTTCATAAAGAATGAAATATTAAACGGTATGGCTTTGGCATTTTTGCTTAAAATAATATATATTCAAGTCTTTTGGTTTTTATTTTTTTTTATTTATGTTTGATTTGTTCTACCCAAAATTAAGCAATAGTTTGTGAAATACAATTAGCACGGCTCTTTTCTTAAAGGACGTATAGTATCGTTATAAGGCCTTAATATCATCAATGTTAAAACAGGAATATGCTTCATACTTAGTCAGGTGTATTAATATTAAATCGCGCAGCAGAAACAAACATAAAATACCAGTAGTAACTTGTCTAACACGGGACTACTAATTGTTCCCGGGCATGTTTTCCGGATTATACAGATTTGATTTAAGATAGGAAATACAAAACAGATACTCTGGAAAAGAGATTATGTTCGTCCGAATTTAGACAGGATTCGAATTCTGTACAATATATAGAGTACATACACACAAAGTGTCCACAAAATGGTCCACAACTAACCCTTTCTAATATAATTGGTACGACTTCCATCCTGGATCTACCAATTCCTTGATCCCCATCTGTTATAAATGGAAAATTTGATTAGAAGTCATACACGAGCTATTTTCCCTTGTGGAATGAATAAGACATACACCATTATGTTTGTAAGCGCATATGGTCAGCGCAGAAACGATGACACTGTTGTGCCGTGAATGAGCTATGAATTTTGTGGTTAGAACGTTCGTTATGTAGAACGGCATCGACTTGCCATCTCGTGACTCTAGAAAGCTTCCCGAGAGATATCAGCTTTTTAAGTAAGAGCAATAATTGACACAATTCCAAAAACTTCATTGTCCGTTATGAAAGTTGTTTTTGTTTTTTTTTCCCGAATCCAAGTTGAACCTTTATAATTTCAGTCAAATGAATGAATCCTATTGGTACAGGTAACCTTCCTTGAGCTATACAAGAATTGGTGTTTGGTTTTTCCTTTCGTTGTCTCGTGCAGTGATAAGATTAACCATTTTCATAATAAGTTAATCTTCCTATGGCAAAAGAACTTGATTTTTGTACCATTATGCGCACTGACAAAGAACCTGTTTTAACTTTTATTAATTTAGTGAGTAAACAACAATTGATCTTATACAAGACATGGCAATAGCAAGTCCCTTGATAGCGAATATAAAAAATATTTACTTAGCTCTATTTCAATACGTTCTTGCCACATCTATCAACGTAAATTCAGTTCGTATGATAATATTTAAATACTACAGGACACCATTGTAGGTTACAGTTCAAATGTTTAATATTAAATTGTCTACTCGTAACCTTACCTAACGTGCAAGGTCTTAAATTGGGCAAATTACATATTAAACAATTTATTTACAATATTTTCCCATACAAAGGTTGAATATGCGGCGCTACCAAATTTTGTTTTTAAATATAAAAAAGGCTTTAGAATATAAGATATTTGACCTAACAGATTTAAAGGTTAAAACATGTTTTTTTTTTTTTCGCCCAACCTACACGGATAGAAAAATTGTCCGTTCTGAAATCATGAACGATGTCCGTGATAAGTACTAACCGAAGTATCCTATGTTGTATTCTGAGGCATACTATGTCCGGGGCCAAATCCTGTGTTCCGGCAAGGACGGGCCCCCATGTATCCTGTGAATTTGCGTGTATGTAGGTGCGATGAATGTTGTGTTTGGGAGACCAGCGGTATAAATTTAATGTAGTGTGTCCTTCTTTGTGTAAAGGGGAACTTTAGCCCTATATTTATAGAGCAATATTTCGACTGAAGCAATGACGCCTAAGAAGACCACCAAGCATCACACACCCCACCCTGTCACAATATACGAGACAACGTTCGAACCCAGTCCGTCCCACTCACCCTGTATGCTGAGCGCTAAGCAGGATCAAAGACTAACCACCTCTTATAGACATTTGTGAAATCTCGAGCCCAGTGACCTAGAACCAAGAACCTTCCTCACAGGGTCGAACGCTCAACTCAAAGGCCAAAAGTGAGGCTGTTCCAGGGGAGTGCAATTAGGCAGGATAAAGTCAGTTTAGGCAAGATGAGGAAAAGATAAGATCCTAAATTTTATTCGCCTTTTAACCGATCCAGCAAATAGGGTGCAGCAGGAACAATTTCCTTACGACGCCTACCAGCAGGAGCCAACAGATATTTTAATTTATTAACAGGACATATATAGAAGACATAAAGTGTAAAATTTTCTGCCACTTTAACTTTAATCTGAAGGAATGTATCATATGTATTTTTTTATATCTACACAATATCAAATTATACTATATATATATGCTGTTTTAATCTGAATGATTTAAATGATTTTAAAATAGCAAGGGCCTTCCACAAACAGAGACCACAATGCATCATCAATAATGGTACGAGACCTGGTTTTGGGCAGGGAGCCCCACACTGTGGACAAAGTTCTATGTTGTGATTGGTAATCATTCCTATACCAAAATGACAACAACAAATTCCCATCCAACCAGCAACTGTGTGCGTGTCGTGCAGATGGAGGTGTCCCTCCCCTACGTTCGTAATATATGAACAAGATCAATTTCCCAATTGAGTGCATACCCTGCGATTGGTGAGTCAGCTAATTAAATATGAAAAAGAAAAAAAAATAATTTTCAGTTAGTTTTTTAGGAGATGATTTAATAGGCTCTTGGCATGCTGTCCTAATTCCCCTGTATTTTTTGTTGTAACAAGAACAACACACATTATTAGTAGACCACTTCAATATTAATAATTGCTATCAGTTCGTTATTTTTATTATAGTATAAAATGAAACCTGTGATATGATATAAAGATATAATGTGTATGATGCATTATGCAGGCATAACCATAGGACTGGCCTGTTTGGTGTGTCTGAAAATGTTACATGGATAAACCAGCTCTTCCTTTCATGTTTTATTAGACAAATTTTTCTGAAGTAAAAACAAGCGACGAAAAGAGTGACGCCGCTTCCCCCTCCCAGATGGACATTGGACAACCATGAGAGGCCATGTGAGCTATGGAGGTGGTGGCTGAAGCCAGGGCCAACCATTATAGATCTGGAACTGTTTTACCACCCCACATTACTCACCATCCCTACAGCCACTTGATGTTTATTTTTCCGACCATTGAAAAAACCCTCTGATCTTGCCATAAACTTAGGCTATGTGAATCATCACCTAATCATAGGAAAAAACCGAGGTAAATATAATAAAATCTAATATACTACTAGCAAACATAAAACAAGTTTAAAATTAATATAATATACGGTTTTTATGTTTTTAACGTATTTATCATGCATATGTTTATGCAAATTGCACTTAGTTAAAAAAAATAATAATATATATAAAATAATTAAAATCTTGTCATCTGTCTTTATATTTACCTTGATTTTTTATCATTTACTATTGAATTATTACTTTCTCATCCTCCGGAATACCTGCAAAAAAAGAGATACATACAAGAATTATATCCACATCACGAGTTTATCACTTGTTGAGACATTACCCAACTTTTCATTATTTATATACAGATTTGCATAATTTGAATAATGCAACGTATTCATGCGAGAAAAGAAAATGAAAACAAACCAGCTGATCATTTTGGTATGGCAAAAAGCTTAATACAAAAGATAAGTCAATAGCTAGCTGATAATAAAACATAAATTAGTATTACAATACAACCTTTTTAAACAATCACAATAGTTTGAAACAAAATAGGTATTGAGAATATATTGAGGACAATTCTATTCTAAGATGCTGCCAACTAATTATCACAGGAAGAAGATATTTTATAAACAATTTCAGGGGAAAGAAGAAGGCCAAGTAACACAAGTCAAAGCACAAGAGTTTAGCCAAGATTTAAATATTTATGTTTTTTCCTTGCAATGTCTATTTTAAGTAACATGTAGAATCCTTTACATCATCGATGTATTTAAAATTATTAAAACTTTGATCAATTAATATATTAACAACTTAAGTAAAGTCAACATCCATAAATATCATTAAACTTGGTACCTTAACACCTAATGGAAATTCATTTGTTTTACTTAATTGGAATTCCATCCAAGATCCATCAGTATCTATTTTATAGTAACAATTGTTATGTAATATTAATCTGGATATATGTAAACTCAAATATAAAAAAAGACCAGGAAAACATGAAAGCAAGTTAAAACGGAAGGTGAAGATGAAGGACCATGAATAAGCTTACCAACAATCACACCACCCAAAAGGAGTAAAAGGGTAACAGAATAATTTCAGCTGGTCATAAGTCAATATGAGTTATACAATGTTGTACTTTAATGTTATGTATTCTGGACAAAAGTATCATTAGGTATCTTAAATAATGTAAGGCCAATTAAGAAAATGGCTACTGTGTGCGCCATTAAAAGACAAGAGTAAGCCTCCCGACAAAAACCAAACAACTACAGAGAATATTTATCTTGAACAGAATGAAATCGGTTTATGTATGAAAATACAATATTTTAAGAATACTTTATTATAAACTAAAATATCTCAGTAAACAAAATTAACACACATGTACCATAGAAACGAAGAAACGCCTGAGCGTAAAAGAATCCAAGCAGAGTCACAAAACCTGTTTCTTCATGTAATAGATGAGCAAGAAGGGAGGATGACTAGATTCACGGAGTGTTTTGGGTTAGATATGACTCCTTTACATGTGGTTCGGTGATCTCCACAAGAGCCAGTCTAAACATAGGAAGGACCATGCTGACAACGAACCTCATCCAGATGGAGAAACAACTGGTAATCGCCCCTTGTGTTTCTGCCTCAACAACCTGCAGTCAGAACAGATGAGAGATGGCAAGAATGTTTGCCACAGACCTGTAAACCAGTTGATTTTTCATGTGAATGTACAGTATATGGAAAGGTGATCACGAGGAGGTTTCAAAGTAAACAACTTCTGATCAGGAAACCTCTGAACTCATATGCCAGGTCTGCACGAGGTGATAGCGACATGTAATCCGGTAGACCGATACTCCTAATTCTGGGCTACCTTTCAATGGTCCAAAGTATTATCCATTGCCAATACTGCATACCCAAATCCCAGTATAGGAAGGCATTAACATAAATTTGTGGGCAAGGCGAATTGTTGACAGTGTTTAAAAAGTACAAATGAATTTAAATGATTTGTTATAATATTAACATTTACTTACTCCTAACCATTGTCTTTAAATGTTCTTCTAAAAAAACAAATCTATATGTATATATACATATCAAAATCACATAAGTAAACTTGTAATTATTCCAATGTTTATGGTATTTTTTTTAATATATCACGTAATATACCGAGCCCATATGCAAGGTTGAAAACCTAACTACTCATGCGTTTCTATGTAATTGATAAAATGGAAATTCCATCACAAACCATACATCAAATGACAAGACCAAATTGAAAAAATATCAAAAATTAATAAACACGTACAAAAGTGTTACGATAGTTTAAATTATTTATGCTAGTGGATGTTCAATTTTTCATACCGCTTACCCCACCAGTATGTTTTAAGAAAAAATTCCACCACATGAAAACGATAAACCATTAGAAAACAAAAATTGATCCAATGTTCCGAAGGTCGATTTCTTAAGTCTGGTCGATAGCAATTTGAATCAATAGTTAAACGAATTATATGCAGAATATTACGATCCTACACAAACCGCACCTGATTGGCCATTTTAATCCACATATCGTAAACGGAGAAATATATTGAAGTTATGAAATTGTTATTAAACACAACGTAAGATATAAATATTCATAAAGCAATGTAGCTTTAAGTAGTCCCAGTAATACCCGAATCCCCCATAAACAATAACTTACGCGATTTGTATTTGGACATAAACGTACATTTTTACCATTTATATAATCGGAAGCGATTCGAAATTCAAAACCGGAAGATCAAGAACCCCGGTTATTTTTGTGAACGTAGTGAAATCACGAGCGCGTGAGTGAATGAAAGTCACCATCCAAATAGTAAATACATTTCATAAGATAATTGTTTGCGTAAGCAAATCAGTTTGTTATATTTGCGAGTTTACAGTTTAAATGAAAAATAGGGATAAAACATGTATTGTTGATCCGAATGGGGTCCTTACAGCTAAAGCGACCTTGAGCCAACCTAATCTGTTGTGTTTTGTTTGATTATATAAACGTCCCTATTAGACAGCTACGGGCCAAGAATGGGACGGTCTCCCCCATAGCGCTGCGGTGTGTCGCCGTGTATGTTAAATTGACACGTCGTTCCACACAGGTGGGCGAACGCTCAGCTCAATCCTAAAAGTGAGGCGGTGCCAAGGAAGGCATTAGGAAGGATAAATTCGGTTAGGAAGAAGTAGAAAAGAAAATAACACTAAATTTAGTACTCCATTTTACTATCATGCAATAAGGGCAAGCAGGTACAATTCCTTACGCGACTACCTGCAGTGGCCTTTTTTTTTCCTACACATTAATCACCAATTATTGCGCTAAAAATGAGTATCGTTATATTGCACTTTCGCCAATGGAGCATCTTTAATCAGATGTGCAATATGTACTGTTTTAACTTCCCTGTTCTAAAATTGCAAATGCAGGTAGGGGCGATAAGAAATTGTGACCAGCTTCCCCCTATTTAGCAATGATCGTAAAGTGCAACAAAATATTTAGGATCGTATCTTTTCTCTTTTAATCCCTGTGCGGTGGATATACAATATGCCGAAAATGGCAAGTTTATTGTGTAAGAATCGTTTCCCGAGCACAACACTACAAACCACCAGAGATGATTCCATGAAAAATTAATAGACACATTGTTCTTAAGTATACCTTTTTTTGCTAGTATTAGGTTTTCATTTTTGTACTTTTTTCCGAAAGCATGGAAACATTGCTGAAAATATCATACTTTTGTAACCAGGTTCGTTTCTTCCTTCTGCAGCATTACCTAGAAAACCGGTTGAGGTATATGCACGTGACTCCATAAGCACATGTATTTTTATGGTCAAAGTCGTGCCCTTTTGCTATTTTAAAAGGTTTTCCATTATTTTACACTTTTTTCCGTTAACCATGTAAACATTGCTGTGAAAATGTTCATGGTAAATTTTACTATTGCAAAACACCAACCCCACTTTGTGTATATAGCCCTATAGTCTAAAATAAATGCCAATGCCTGTATTACCTGATTCAACAAAGCTAGCCAGCCACGCTCTCCCGCTCTTACCTTGAATTAATACTCCAATTTTTTCTTTAGCAAAACATCCTTTTTTTTTTTCCTGTTTTTTTTTCCATCTACTATAAGTCTCCACAATCAAACTTACTTTCATCATTTGATATCTCCCATTGGCGGGGGATCTTAATGACTTTGTCCTTGTTTCTTATTGACTTACTTTTCCTAAATGCCTCCATTTCGTACAGCGCTCACATGAGTTTACCGTTCTTGTCGCCCCTTTGCTGAAGACTCAGGGTACTTGTCCGCTGGCCGATACACAAAACACCAACGTCAATAAAAGTGAATTTCATTCTGTTGTCCTATGCTTTCAGAAGGGAGCGTTTAGAATAATACCTGCTGCCCCTATTGCTTGATCGTAAAAGAGGCTGACCTTGTGTAACCACCGGGCCTCGCTTTTGGCCTTGAGTTGAGCGTTTTGCACCCCCCCCTAATGAAGAAGTGCTCATGTGATCTTGTCCCCTGGCCTGAGACGCACCAAATTCAATAAAAGAGGTAGTTCCTGCTCGCTGCTTCAGTGCGTTCAGGCCTACCGGGAGTGTAGTTGGACCGACTAATTCGCCCGTTGTCATTATATAGTGACCAGGGTTGGTTGTGTATTTGCTTGGTGGACTTTCAGAGTTATGGCTTCAGCAAAGTAGCACTATAAAAAAGAAACAACATTATCCCGTGCAATAAACAATAAGACACAATGTGACCATATACCTGCAAAATTGTTGGAGTTGATGGCAGGGTAATGGAAGGTCTAAAAACGATACCGAATAACTATTGGAAATACACTTGAACACAAACACGGAAACGCAATGACGATATAACTGTACCTCTTTTATCAAATGTCCGATGAACATTTTGTTTTGAATAATAGTAGACGCATAAAAGACAATTTTGCTACAACAATACTATACCGCTGGCAAAAACCTACCAAACATATTGATTTTTGTTCCATACATCTGTGTTTTTGATTTATTCCTGTCAATTCGTATTCCCATAGTTATGAAAAAGACAATTCTAATCCATCTAGGTGACACAGATGCTTTAAAGTGAATAGACGGGCAAAGAAAACCAGTTCTAAATGCGTTCATTTTGTCCATACCAAAAGTTCCACTACATATAAAATAACGACGGTCAAGTTCTGCATAGTTTCCCAGTTCTGAACCATTAAGAGTAAAGACAAGTTGAAAGTCAATGAAAGCGAAGGCTTATGTAGAAATGATAAACCAAGTGAACATAGTGAGCCGTGCGGGACGTTGTTAGCATTCCCCAAACTTTAAAAATCATATTTCTTTCGTTACTCAGACAGAAATTTTGACGAGAGATTTTATTTATCCATTTCATAAAGAAAATATAACTGGGATACATTCACACCATTTTTAACCGACTTTAAGCATCCTTGCCCTACTGTTTCACAGTTAAAAACACTTCCTTGTTGAGTGAACTGCATCCTGACTTTGAATGATCCTTTCCAAAATAAGTTTAATTTGAAATTTTCGTCTTTTCTATAATAAAAACAGTAGTTTTGAGAATGTTTAAAACAATACAGGCAATACACAATCCATTTTTTGTGTTAATCGAATATCGAATAACTCTTCTTAACAACCGATACGAATCCATATAATTGCGACATATTTAGCCAGCCCACACATTTTCCGAACAAAACTGGCATCTGGCACACACAAAGAAGCAACACGTGCAGTCATACATGGGAGGCCCTCCATTACTTGACCAGTGGGTTTTTGTTAATAGAACGTAAATAAATCAAAACAAGCAAACACTTCACCCTGTTTTAGAAAAACAGTGGTTTGTTTTATTCGTTACGCCCACGTGATAATGTGGATTGAGGAATGGGAATTAATATTCCACACTATACCCACTTGAAAATTGCAAATAATTGTATAGATTAAAGTATTCAAACATCGAACATCCGATTGACCTTAAACGCGAGAGGAAAAACATTAATGTTACATCATAACAAAATGTTTTCCATTCAGTCATGTAATGACCAATATTAGGCGCTCTGAATGTTTAAAATATGTATTTCTACCTAGGATATGAAATTGTCAAAAACTATTG
>NW_027188447.1:0-22203 GCF_041381155.1 Argopecten irradians | reverse complement strand
TTGTTCCAGGTGATGATTACCTAGATGACTTGGGAAACGTGGGCCTGACAGATGCTTCAACCAAGTGGTTAAGTTAAAGAAAAACTGATAATAAGACCACCAGGCCATACTGAAACAAATTTGGCATTGACTTGTGTGTGAGTATTGGAATATTATAACTCAAATTTAACAAAAGCTGGCCCATTAGTAGCTCAGTGGAAAGTACCAGGCTAGTTGTAGGGGGTCCTGACTTCAAACCCCTGGATCCTGGCTGCTACAAATTATTCTCTTGTCACACTTATTTGAAAGGAAGACTACCACCATAAAAATATATCACCATAAATAATAAGTATTGAATACTGATAAATGATAACTATTGTATTTGGTGTTGTTAGTTTCCTTCTTCAGTAATAGAAATCATATGAGAAAGTGTATTTTTCAAGCAAAATATTCGTCGACATCAAAAATGCCCTCCTGTGATTTGGACACACCTGAACCAGTACCTGAAGATGTAACATCCTCTTACACAGTACACACCAGCTTCACAGTTCTTCCCAACATGCTGCTCACCCTTCATCACAAACACAAGTCAAAAAGGGTATTATGATTTTAACGTATATAATTCAAAAGCCAAAGCATTTTTTTTGAAGAGTTTTGTTGTATTCAGCCACAGAAAATGGATGGGCAGAAGTGATGGAATTTTTATTACCTATATAGCTGACTGATGTATTTTGTTTTGTAAAACTTAAAGTGTGCTGTTTTTATATTTTTATATTAATTCCAGTAGTTACTTTCACTCCGTCAACTTCAAACCTGCGAAACGGGACCAACCCATAGACAGCGAAGATCAAAAGGTGAGACTGCCCCCAACAAACCCCGAAACGACTTCTTGGCCAGTTCCCAATGCCAAAAAAGGAATGGAATGCACCGTGTAGTGCAGGATACAGCCTGGCATTAAACGTAGTTTTTGATAGTTTAATCATGTAAGTAAATTTAGATTTGTTTTAAAGGTTATAAACAAATATATGCTTAATCACTATTTGGTGACAATTTTTAAATCATGATTAAATGATTTTTTTGCCAAAATATCCAGTCAAAATTTTGTACAATTTTTGCACCTGCTTCTTACTTTAAAAAAACAAAATCATACCCATATATATATGTTTTTTTGAAATCAAAAATGAATGTTTTATGAATCAAGTGATACCAACTTTATATCGGCTTTTTAATCATCAACCAGGCCTTGGAGATTCTACTTCACAGATATATATATTATATTATGCCTGTATTCTAACTAGCATGTTTTTAGTAATTCTTTTTTATTGCAGTGCATACCTTTTTCAATGAGCAAAACGCGAATACGGCAAGAAAGTTGTAAGAGGCCATTGTTCTACACGCGCACCTGTGCTGTATGTAAATGGTGGAAAAGGAAAAGACCAGGTGAAAAAAAGTTAGAAACCATCGATGTGTACATAATCATTCTGGGGGTGCAAGATCAATGGAAAGTTTTCGCAGGTGTGAAGGGCATACAAAACAAATGTCAGAAAGATGGGGGACACCTGTTGAAATATTAGAGGGTGATGGGGACAATATCTTGATATCAAAGCTAAAGGAGTGAACTTTGGACTTGAGATGAAGAAAGCGTTTGGGACAAAAACCATGTCATCAAAATATAGGTAAAATTGTATGCTTTACATCATGAAAAGGGTGTCAAACTTAGCAAAAGTGGTAAAAAGCATTTACAGAAAATGTTTGAGATACTGTTTTGGCAAAAAATTCAAGGGGAAACAGATTATCTTGCAGACAATCTCTCTGCTTTAGTCCCACATCAATTTGGAGATCACTCGAAGTGTAAGTCTGATTTCTGTGGTTTTATGAGAAAAGCCTGACGAGACATATCGACACAGAAGTCTACCTTACAAGGCAGCATTAAAAGACAGTGCTCTTCGTGAACGTCTAGAGGTTACTTCTCAAACCAATTATTTTGCGCAATCTGTTCAATATGCTGATCTTGGCTCATCACAACAGTGCGAACACACCAACAAGGAGGTAAACTCTCAGGGCTTCCGAAATCCCATCATTATGGTGCTTCAGAATCCCTTGACTTTCGTGTGCAAGCCACCTCTGAACATGTCCGGCAAAATTTACTACATATGTTTTCATAAAACTGTATTGATTGAAGAAATGCCTCTTTAATTTCCTGGATTTTATTTCCCAATATCTAAAACAGTTGTTTTCGAGTTATTGATACTTTTTTTTCTGTTTTATTTTGTTTTATTTTTGCAATGATGTTTAAGATTTTTCTACAGAGTTTGAAATTTCTTTTGACATATTCCATCAGACTATATTTTGTTGCTGTCAGCAATTGAAGGTAATGCTATTTTTTACATGCATCATATTGCTTTTTTGAAGCTGTATGTCTCGTGTGTTTGACAAAATTTAGGATAATGGTAATTATTGATAATATCACAAGTTGTAAAAAAGATCATGTGTGTATACTTTTGAAATTTCAGGAATTAGCTTAGAGGAAAATGTAGACATAGAGCACATCCCAGAGGCTGTTCCAAAGGGTCAATTTAAAAAAGCTGGATCCAAACGGTCGACAGTTGACAAACATCACATTTGACTTGGAAACTACAGGTCTAAGTAAGTAAAAAATCAAACCATTACACAAAATTACTTTTCTACCAACAATTAAATTACTCAATTTCATAGTTTTTTACAAAAAAAAAAAAATATATATATATATATTTTTCTACTATTATTCTCTTCAATGGTTGTTGGTCTCTCTTTTATATTGTTACGAAAGTAAAAGTAAACAAATCTACACATTGTAGAGGTGACTTAGTCTGGTTATATAATCCAGCTAGGCAATGTAGGTAAATGCCAGAAATTACATAAATTTATGGCATGGACCATATACCGTGACTGAAGTTCTGAATGATGTCATATATTTTTTTTTGTTTTTTTTATATCCGTATTCATGAGACACCTCGGTCAAAGCCTAAGGTAGTCCATCACGATCATTTCAAATCCTACCAAGGTGACACAGCAAAACATGGGTTGAAATTTAAAAAAAATGTTGAGTTGAACAATGTTGATGTTCTTGGTTGTGTTTGAAGTTTTTGTCTGAATAAACATGTCGTTATAAAACAGTAATTATAACTCAATATAATTACAATTACCTGAAACAGGTGGTGAATACATGCTATTGAAGTTCAAATGAATTTGATTTTAAAATATTATGTGAAGGAACTTCATACAAGTGGCTAGTGGCTAGGTGGTGAATACATGCTATTGAAGTTCAAATGAATTTGATTTGAAATATGATGTGAAGGAACTTCCACAAGTTTAATTGACAAAAAAACAGTATCCAATTCTAAAGCAAAAATATTATTGCTGAATTATTTAACACAATAATTGTACTTGTGGTACAGATACTAATATGTTGTTGCATCTTATAATGATAATTGGACAGAAACTTTAATTTGTCGAAAGCTATAATTATGGAAAATGATATTCCATAAGCATTACTTAGAATGTACATTGAATAAAAAGTTATGTTATACTCCCATACAATAGTAAGAATATTCCTATTCCTAAGTCTTATGGAAATATTAAGTTCATCTTCATCATCTTCCAGATGAAGCCTCAAATACACTTTGTGCCGTGTTTTAAGACTTTTTCAAAGATGGGGACCATCGCCAGGCGAGCATCATCATTGAGCAGACATTCCCATGCTAGGATTACATGTGTCCGGTGTGCCAGCGCACCTTCAATAGACCAAATGCCAGCCATGAGGGTTGCCGTAACGGTGTTAAGCCGAGTAATTTGATTCTATTATTGCCGCCAGACTGGAAAGCAAGGGGCGGAGGCGACTGCCATTCTTGATGAATTTAGGAGGAGGATACCTTCATTAGTGGAGAGAGTGGAGTGAGGAAGGAACTGCCACCCACATCAGCCGTCTAGAGGAACCAGGGTGCACCACCCAGCAAAAAGCGGGCCAGACATGATGACCTCCAGGACATCAATGAGGACCCTTCAGACGAACTAGCCTTCCTTGTTAATGGGACACCGAGGCAGTATCACAGTACGTATCAGTGCCAGAGAGCCCTAGGACCGAGTGAGGCCAACTACATTCAAGACCAGTGATGTCACTAGTGATGATGAATTCCATGTAATATAGGATTAAGGTGGTACTAAATTCAGAACCTCCATGGCAATACCCCCTAGACTGTGGGTAAGGCGAGTGTTTTTTCCAAACCGATTTGTTGTTACGCAAGTAAAACCCATTATTTCGTTAGATAGGACCCCATTACATATTAGGCACAATTTGTAAAATTTTTTTACGGTATGGAGGAGAATATTAGGGCCTGTCCTTCTCCCTTAAACAGTAAAGGAGATAAGTAGAATTTGAACAGTTGAATCAGATTTTTGATAGGTTGTACAACTTGATGTGACTGAGTATCAGGGGAGAAGAAGCCTATGAATATGTTACATTAAGATTACAATAGGGACATGTTGTGCATTCTTTTAGGGAAATTTTAGAGTTAAGAGTCTAGGCAGTATTAATATAGTGAGGATTGGGTCGGGGGCCCTAATTAGTATAATGAAACAGGTTTAAAGCACATTTATAAGGTACTCTGTATATTCTAATCAACATAACATACCTGTTACTAATAAATTTATTTATTTTTCATGTTTTTCATATATAAAGGCATTGTTCTATATTGTTATTGCTATCAGGAATAGACAGATCCTGTATTATATAAAATCTGTTTTTTTTAAACAAGGATTATTTTGTTGTTTGTGAGTTTATTATTATTCTCCACAAGTTATTGAAGATTATCAATATTTATCTATTGTTAATGAGATACAACCCTGTGAATATTTTTAATATCCCATTTAGTATTGAAATACTACTGAAATTAATAATAGAGTGTATTATTGTCATTGTTATACAGTTAATAAATATAGTTGTCATTGTTACTTATGTTGCTAAATAATATCTAAAGAATCAATGTTTTTATTGATACTCATACATATTTGTGAAATGTATGCCATTGTATTGTTGAATGAGAATTGAAGTGGTCAAAGTAATAATTTCTTTGCATAAATAAAATACACTTCAATTTTCTTTATGTCCCATCATTACTTGACATTCATGGGTTATATTGTTGATGTAATTACTATTTATATTCTCTGTCAATTTTCAAGCATATTAATGTATTTGTGTTTGAAAGGCATTGTAATGTAATTCAGGAGTTTTACCATAAACTTATTCTGATGTACATCAAACATGTTGTCATTTTAAATGAAAATGTTAGGGCATAATTTTCTCCATTTGTAGTAATTTAACATTTTTATTTGGAGACCCAATATTGACTAGGAGGAGGGACAGTGTTACGAAAATATGTTATCTGCGTTATCTAGGTCAGATTATTTGCAATCGGCTGTGTCAGTTACGATTGCCGTTTAAATGTATTATTTATAAATCTTTGGCTCTATTTACTAGAATAATATACCTGAGATAACTTTATCTTTATCATCGTAATAGTCGTTAACACATATTTACATCTATGTATCCAGTAATGCTGTCGAGTAGTAATTTAATACGCCCTCTCCTGGGCGCTGACACCATTGTTTATGATTTGTAATACAAAATATATATAGATAGATACGTAGGCCCTTATTGGTTATTGTCTCCATCAGCTTTTATGTCGCGTTACGTCATTGGTCGGTCCGTCGCTACGCTGTATCCTCGATGCGCATGTGTGTATCGAGGCTCCAGCGAGTTTTCCTCCATCCATTCATCTGTGAAGCTGGTATTTTCGTAGCTCCAGATACAAGGTAATTTTACCATACTGGTAACTCCAAATTTATTTATTATTCAAAGGCACCAGGCACGTTAGTAAAACCGATAATTCATATCTGAAACATTTTTATTACTAAGTTATAAAATATTATTAGTGCGTCTGCTAGGGGTTGCCCGAGTAGCCCCGAGGAGAGCCCCCCCGAGCTCTGCCCCAATCAGGTGCCCCGAATTGGGGTGACGTAACCCCAAGCATTCTTGGGGAAACCCCGACCAGTGAGGTTAGTTGATGTACTCGACTGTTTGTAAAATCATTTACTTATCATATTTGTATTAATTTTATATATGTTTAATAAATGTGAGGTTGAATTTATTACAACTCTTTGTTGTTCATTCGCGGGATCCGTCTACCTGGGACGAGGAAATTACTTTGTTTACACCCCGAATGTTTACTTTCCTCCTCCCAGAACGACATATCTTATTCGAACTCTTTTATTGTCTGCGACGCCTCAATAGGTCTTTTAGACCCCTATTACGCAGCAATATAGATCTTTGTATCTATTGTTTTTTTATCCTTTTATCATTTCAGTACGAGGACAGACCATGCCTCAAATTACCCAGATTGTTGCCCATGTAGTAGACACTGGGAGGGTTTACAACAGCTACATCTTACCTACTATACCTATCGAAGAGGAGGCCTCCAAAGTGACAGGAATATCTATCAACAGCAATGGTGAACTTATCGCTAATGAGAACAAGAAGGATACATTTTCTATAGCTGATGGTCTTCAGAATTTCTGCGAATTTTCTTGAAAAGTACCAAAATCCAATACTTATTGCTCATAATGGTCGAAGATTTGACTTTCCTGTTATTGTTAATGCAGCCAAAAAAGGTCAATAAATTGGATCAGCTTTTGTCAAGGCACATTTGGTTGTATTTGACTCTATCGGTGTTTTCCGAAAAAGTCGTTCCCCTGACAATCAAATTACAAACAAGAAAGCCTAGCCAAATCACTATTGGAGAAAGTTTACAGTTATGGTGCACATGACGCCTGCGAGGATGTAAAAGTTTATCAGATTTACTCCATAGAAAAGAAGTTTTTCTCTCTGCTTGCTGTGTGTAGGGCTTTCATGTTTGCACGAGAAAAAGTCTAAAAACATTCGCTCCTTGGAAGTTTTAATTTCACAAGGAATTCTTAAACGTCCAACTGTTGAAAATGTGGCTGGATCTGGATTGACACTTCAACATTTAATGACCATTTATAAAGAAATGGGGAAGATGGACTCGGGTCAACTTTTACACAGGAAAAAGTTGATCAAACCGAGGGTCACCAGTTCCATAAAAGTGTTAGACGAGTCGCTGCCCAAAATGGTGGAATTTTTTAAAAGAGTGTTTCTACTACTGTCTAATTTCTTATCTATTGTGAAAATCACAGACCTGCTTTCAGTGTACCTGACCAGGATCACCAATTTTGAGTACAAATACTGCTTTATGTTATCCGAATGTTTAAATTTTGCACAAAAATATGAAGTAGAGAACATGATTTTGTGTGTCACCGGGTATTAATACAGGTGTTGTAATTTTTGCAATTTTTTAAGGGGGATAACTCTTGATCATTCACAAAAATATAGCTTTAATATCATATAATTCCTCTGTATTGACTTATTTATATTCATATACTTATGGTATGCATTGTGCATTTTATGTATGCATTATCTAATGCGTAGAGTGAAAACAAAGGTCTTAATGGCTGAATGGACATAAATGGATATGTTGGCGGATAATACCAGATACAACTTTCGAACGCAAGTTTACAGAAAATCAATGGATAGAATTATGTATAATTGGTTTCAAATCATTAATTACATCTTCCCCAATGTTTCTGTGTTGTTTATTAAAAAAAAATATTATTATTTTTTTACCAACTTTGGTTCCATGTTGTGTTAACCGCAAAGGGAGATAATCGGGTGAAATATTGTAATAAATTCCCAAAAACCAGTCATGGAAGAATTTTTTTATATAAATCATCTTCAAGAGTTAATTACTAAATTATGTTTACATTTTTCAAAAAAAAATTGTGATTTTTCTGTCAAAAATAACTCTAATTTTACCATTGGTTGACCTTGACCTCTTCCACAGTGATTATCTCTCTTAGTTCGACCCAAAACTAAGGTAGCAAACAACAGAAGCCATGGGGGATTTTTTTATTTAGCAGGCAATCTCTGTATAAATGGATGCATAAAAAAAATAAAAATAGATATAGCCTAAAATTGGTGCACTGAATGTGATTGGTTTAATACAGGCTTCATAGTCCAGAAATTGTTTTTGGTGAAAAATGGGTTTGAGATTAAGATTTAGCGGTTAATGCGTAAGTGGCTCTATAGGAGATTTCAGAAAAGATGGCGTGACGTCACAGAAAGTTTACATCCGGGCCCTCAAAGGTACAAACACAGTATGGCGACTAATAAAAACAATAACAGATACGTACATCCCTGCTACACAATCGATACGTTGACAAAGGTATACACTTTCATACTTGCAAATTCTGATTTTAGAATGATTTCTGATTGTTTCAAAGGTTGACAGACATTTATATTTTTATATTTACAATTGTTTATTGCTAAATATATCTGTAGATTTAGTGTTGAAGCCAGCTTGCGAAGCGGTGCCGGGCCGTCACAAGTACCCCGTTTTTTGTTCACACGTAGAAATCCATGTAGTGAAAAAAAGTTATGAATGGATAACTGATTTCAATGTATTTTGTTTCTGTTATACATGAAAAAGCTGTTCACAATACTATTTAATATAAATATAACGAATGTGAACCACCTGGCCAGACCACGGCCGCTCGTGCATGGCTTCGATGGTAGATCACCTCGGGCCACAGCCCATAGTTGGGAAATTAATAATATTAATACGAAATTACCAACACATATCTCAATAAGTACTTGTAAAATATATATATTTCGTTATTTTCCATGTATATCTTGTTTTAAAGGAATGGTATAAGCCACTGTGTTACACGTAAATGCAGATCTATATGTACACGTACATGTACAGTATGGCTGCTCCCGATATCTCGAAAAAATAAAATGGTGAAATCGTTCAATTTCATGCTGTAGAGAGGTTGTTTTTTTTTAAATTTTGGTCACTTTTATTCCATGGGCTGCTATGTGAAGTCCCACATTGAAGTGATGTTACTTTTAAATAATTTGAATACATGTTAGATAGACTACAATATAGCTAGATCGTAGTACTGTAAATGCCGACCAGGACACATTGCGCACGGCTTCGAGAATCCTAAATTACTCGAAGTTTTGTTTTAAAATATTATAAAAAGTAACTATAAACTGACTTATTTGTATGTCATTAACTAAATTCCAAAATTGCTGACGAAAAAGTTATCCAAAATACGTAATTTTGTGACTCTGAAAAATGACGAAATTCGGGATCTCGGGCAGTACTGTACGTAATGGCTGCCGTGCGCTTGGGGTAAATTTTAGTTTGGTCATAATCACACATCGTAAGGTGTTTACCAAGTAAGACTTAGACAACAGTAATCGCTTATTAAAATGTCAGTATGATATTTCGGGAAAATTAAATTTATAATTTCAAGCTGATATTTTTAATATTCTGTCAATGTTTATACGTAGGTCTAATGGCGACCTTGTTTTTTTCTCGTGGCGGTCGAAAATGGAGTATAAACAGAGTGAAATATATGAATGACAGTTGTTTATATTTATATATAATATTGTTAAATATTATTATTTACACTTTTAAAAAATAAAATAACGCAATAGTTCTCGGATTGCCGTACTATTTATTACAATAAAATGTAACCAAACATCTCAAGCGGCTGTGTTCCCACATGTTTATGAGTACAGATATACGGAGTTGTACCTTTGAGCGCCCGGATGTACCTTTGTGTGACGTCATCGCCATCTTTTCTGAAATCTCCTATACCAGATTTGCTAGCTTTACCTGAGGCTGAAAATGGACGCCATGCTGCCAGGTGAGATATTGAACAAGAGGCCCATGGGCCTTAACGGTCATCTGACTAATTGCACAAAACAACAAAGTCACAATATAAAGTATTGGTTAACGATTAATATAAACAATACAAGGAACTCCTTAGTTGAATATGTAAGTTTCTGAAATGTCATTCGTTGAACACATCTTGGTAGCCCTTCATCCATATATGGTTGTAACACATTCAAGGATTAATATAAGGAGGAGTCTGATTTTAAAGCCAAATTTCAGCAAAGCTCCCATTTTGGTCCTCCGCCGTACTATCCCAATGGGTCTTAGCTTGGTCCTTTATAAATATATGATTGTCCTCACCTAAAATCCCCTTCTGAATCAATTAAAACCCTATAGACCAATTTTCCTTGAGATCAAAGACTGAAACCTGAAAACAGGAAGGTGGCCAGCGGCCATCTTGGAATACCAAAATCTTTACGAAAATGTTTGCAGGTTGGAGACCGAAACCTAAAAAAAGGAAGTGGGCCAGCTAAATTTGCCCTTTTGGGGCCCCACCCCTCAGCCCCTTGGGATCGGATCTATCTCATTTATATAAAATATGATTGTCCTTCCCCAATGATGTTTCACACCAAATATGGATGAAATTCATCCAAGGATGGAGGAGGAGTAGGATTTTAAAGCTAAAATTAAGAAAATTTCCCCTTTTGGGGCCCCACCCCTCAGCCCCTTGGGATCGGATCTATCTCATTTATATAAAATATGATTGTCCTTCCCCAATGATGTTTCACACCAAATATGGATGAAATTCATCCAAGGATGGAGGAGTAGGATTTTAAAGCTAAAATTAAGAAAATTTCCCCATTTGGGGCCCCACCCCTCAGCCCTAGGGGTCGGACCTATCTCATTTATATAAAATATGGTTGTCCTTCTTACATGATATTTTACACCAAATATAGATGAAATCATTTCAAGGATGAAGGAGGAGTAGGATTTTAAAGCTAAAATTAAGAAAATTTGCCCTTTTGGGGCCCCACCCCTCAGCCCCTAGGAGTTGGACCAAGCTCATTCATATAAAATATGATTGTCCTTCCCGGATGATGTTTCACACCAAATATGGATGTAATCCATTCAAGGATGAAGGAGGAGTAGGATTTTAAAGCTAAAATTAAGAAAATTTGCCCTTTTGGGGCCCCACCCTCAGCCCCTAGGAGTTGTACCAAGCTCATTTATATAAAATATGATTGTCCTTCCCCGATGATGTTTCACACCAAATATGGATGTAATCCATTCAAGGATGAAGGAGGAGTAGGATTTTAAAGCTAAAATTAAGAAAATTTGCACTTTTGGAGCCCCACCCTCAGCCCCTAGGGGTCGGACCCAGCTCATTTATATAAAATATGATTGTCCTTCCCCAATTATGTTTCACACCAAATATGGATGTAATCCGCTTAAGGGTTAAGGAGGAGTAGGCTTTTGTATAAATAGTCTTACGCACGCCGCACGACGACGGATGGAACACGATTATAATAGGTCATCCTGACCTTCAGTCAGATGACCTAAAAATATGATTGTCCTTCCCCAATGGTGTTTCACACCAAATATGGATGAAATCCATCCAAGGATAAAGGAGGAGTATGATTTTAAAGCTAAAATTAAGAAAATTGGCCCTTTTTTCGGGCCCCATCCCTCAGCCCCTAGGGGTCTGACCAGGCTCATTTATATAAAATATGATTGTCATTCCCCAATGACGTTTCACACTAAATATGAATGAAATCCTTCCAAGGATGAAAGAGGAGTAGGATTTTAAAGCTTAAATTAAGAAAATTTGCCCTTTTGGGGCCCCACCCCTCATCCCCTAGGGGTCGGACCAGACTCATTTATATAGCATATGATTGTCCTCCCCCCTGATGTTTCACACCAAATGTGGATGAAATCCATCCAAGGATGAAGGATAAGTAGGATTTTAAGGCTAAAATTAAGAAAATTTGCACTTTTGGGGCCCCACCCCTCAGCCCCTGGGTGTCGGACCAGGCTAATTTATATAAAATATGATTGTCCTTCCCCAATGATGTTTCACACCAAATATGGATGAAATCCATCCAAGGATGAAGGAGGAGTAGGATTTTAAAGCTAAAATTAAGAAAATTTGTCCTTTTTTGGGCCCCACCCCTCAGCCCCTAGGGGTCGGACCAGGCAATGATGTTTCACACCAAATATGGATGAAATCCATCCAAGGATGAAGGAGGAGTAGGATTTTGTATAAATAGTTTTACACACGACGCACGACGAGGGACGAAACACGATGACATTTTGTTGCTCGTCTTTCACAGCTTACAGTTTCCAGTGATCATTGTCACAATTCGGTAGATACAGTAAATAAAGACGGATATGGTGTCATACGCCTTATGTTTCGCAATCATAGGCGCCGTGTCACTGTACCTCGCCTCAGTACTTCTTGTTCCCACAACTGCCAACATTTGGCCTCCCATCAACAGGTGTCGCATTTATGCTATAATAAATTATGCGTTGCAGTGCACCATTTGTCGTTGGAGCCTGCTAGGGTAAACAATGATAGGAAAGTTTGTTTTTTAAATAAGGCATGTAATGGGCATCGTGGATTTGCCAATTGTTTGTTCTATATGTGGTGAGTGAAATGTATTAAGTTATATATTCGAGTGTTCATGTTCATATTTAATGGGTTACAATGTTTACTCCATAATTGTGTGTGTTGCATTGTTCTGGTGTGCCGTTCACGTAAAGTGACTGTGCTCGTGTTTTGCGGTTTCTTTTCTTTAGTTTTCCTATGTGTCTTCTGAATTTGTATTTCACGGTGCGTTTTCGTGTTGCGTGGTACCTATCGGTGTAGTCCCTTCTGACCATTCCTTTCCAGAAGGGATCATGTCGGTGGTATTTCAGGCCAATCTTCTTACTCAAGATGAGTGCTGATTGGCCTGTGCCTACTGTGAACGGCTGAATGACACAGTCCATTGAAATTTCTCCCCCACAGGGTGCTTTTTGGTGCATATGTGAAAGCACGGTGGTTGAGACATTCTGTTTTGTTTGTTGTTTGTAGGGTTGTGATTTTATTAGCTCACCTGGTCCGAAGGACCAAGGTGAGCTTATGCCATACCGTGGCGTCCGTCGTCCGTCGTCTGTCCGTCCGTCGTCCGTCCGTCCGTCCGTCCGTCAACAATCGACTTCTTCTCCATAACCGCTGGTCGGATTTCAACAAAATTTGACTGGTAGCATCCTTATGGGCTACTAACTGAAAATTGTACAAATGATGGGGCTGACCCCCCGGGGGCCTGAGGGGCGGGGCCAAAAGGGGTCAATTTGGCTATTTCCATATAAACGACTTCTTCTCTGAAACTAAGCATGGGATAGCACCCAAAATGCAATGGTAGCATCCTTATAGGGTGGGGATTCAAAATTGTACAAATGATGGGGCTGACCCCCCGGGGCCTGAGGGGCGGGGTCAAAAGGGGTAAATTTGGCTATTTCCATATAAACGACTTCTTCTCTGAAACTAGGCATGGAATAGCATCCATAATGCAATTGTAGCATCTTTATAGGGTGGGGATTCAAAATTGTACAAATGATGGGGCTGACCCCCCGGGGCCTGAGGGGCGGGGTCAAAAGGGGTAAATTTGGCTATTTCCATATAAACGACTTCTTCTCTGAAACTAGGCATGGAATAGCATCCATAATGCAATTGTAGCATCTTTATAGGGTGGGGATTCAAAATTGTACAAATGATGGGGCTGACCCCCTAGGGGCCTGAGGGGCGGGGCCAAAAGAGGTCAATTTGGCTATTTCCATTTAAACGACTTCTTCTCTGAAACTAGGCATGGGATAGCACCCAAAATGCAATGGTAGCATCCTTATAGGGTGGGGATTCAAAATTGTACAAATGATGGGGCTGACCCCCTGGGGGCCTGAGGGGCGGGGTCAAAATGGGTAAATTCGGCTATTTCCATATAAACGACTTCTTCTCTGAAACTAAGCATGGAATAGCATCCATAATGCAATTGTAGCATCTTTATAGGGTGGGGATTCAAAATTGTACAAATGATGGGGCTGACCCCCTCGGGGCCTGAGCCAAAAGAGGTCAATTTGGCTATTTCCATTTAAACGATTTCTTCTCTGAAACTAAGCATGGGATAGCACCCAAAATGCAATGGTAGCATCCTTATAGGGTGGGGATTCAAAATTGTACAAATTATGGGGCTGACCCCCCGGGGGCTTGAGGGGCAGGGTCAAAAGGGGTCAATTTGGCTTTTCCATATAAACGACTTCTTCTCTGAAACTAAGCATGGGATAGCACTCATAATGCAATGGTAGCATCCTTATAGGGTGGGGATTCAAAATTGTACAAATTATGGGGCTGACCCCCCGGGGGCTTGAGGGGCGGGGTCAAAAGGGGTCAATTTGGCTATTTCCATATAAACAACTTCTTCTCTGAAACTAAGCATGGGAGAGCACTCATAATGCAATGGTAGCATCCTTATAGGTTGGGATTCAAAATTGTACAAATGATGGGACTGATCCCCCTGGGGGCTGAAGGGTGGGGTCGAAAGGGAGCAATTTTTGCTGCTATCATATAAACGACTTCTTCTCTGCAACTCAGCATGGAAGAGCACTCATAATGCAATAGTAGCATCCTTATAGGATGGGGATTTAAAATTGTACAAAATATAGGGCTGACTCCCTGGGGTCTTTGACGCAGGCCAAAAAGGTCAATTAGGCTACTATTTTCATATAAATTACTTCCTCTCTGAACCTTTGTATTGGATAGCATATTTGTATGGTATCTATAGCATCATTATATGGTTGTTACATAAAGGAGTAGGTGCAATAAAGGTCAATTTTGGCCCCAACAGAGATTGCCTTTATTTTGATACTATATATACATCAATATATGGGAATTATAAAATGCACACTTTCAATACATTCTGTTATGTTGTTGCCTAGCAACAGGCCTGGCAACGAGCATACAGTATTGATGCTAAAACAGACACTTGAATTGCTTTTAAAAATTTCTAACGTGTAGATTAAGGTGGAAACTTTAAGAAAGTTAGTACTTTGTGATGTGTATAAGAAATCATCGAAACCATGTCATGTTTCACAACACTTAACCATATTATAGCCCATAGTTACACCATAGCAACCATTTTCTCTCCATAGCAACAACACTCTAGACACTAAAAACACAAAATAATGAGATTTTAAACATATTTAATCAATCTAATTTTACGTCTGTTCATTCCATTTCTGTATTTCAGTTGTCGGTATTATTCTGACATTATTTAATCATCTAATTCTATTTGAGGGTAGCGTAGAAATAAAAACAACAGGGCAGTCTTCACATTTCTGGAATTTTATATCAAAGTCCCAAAAGGATAGCAACAACGTAATATAATCACAATCTTATGGCACTACTACACTACGGTACTACTTAACGATATTTATTACATGTATACGCTCGCTATTTACAAAAGTAAACTCGACAGTACTCTAATTCATGTAAATATTTCCAAGCGCAATAAACGAAGATAATAGATTTAGATACATGTACAGCAGGTCATGTTTAATTTACAAGCATTTTTCAACCGCGCAAGTGACTTCGGACTTGCACCTTTTCAATGTGTTCGAGAGGTTTGTATCCTGTTCTGGGAATTACGTTACGTCACATAGATCTACCCTTTCTTATCAATTAATAAGCTGTTTTTATGTTATTTACTTTCAAGCATGATCTTTTAATGTAAGAAATTACTTTTGACAAGCAACGCCAGTGTCCTTGCAGTGGTTTATTTCCTAAATATTTAGTATTAATACTGGTAGCATGGCAACCATACAGTCTTTCATTAAGAAGTGTCCCTTTTTCACAATCAAATAAAATTAATCGCTTAGGCATCCTACCATACAGATGTAAATATAATCAACGCTCAGATAATGCACGAACAACAAGTTGTAGAATACATGTACATGTATATGCATTTTAACATTTGATCACAGTAAAGTCAATGGTTACATGTATAACTACCGGGAAGTATGTACATTGTACATATGTTGACTACGGTAATGGTGTCCTTATTATTATTATTTTTAGCTCACCTGGCCCGAAGGGCCGGTGAGCTTATGTCATGGCGCGGCGTCCGTCGTCCGTCCGTCAACATTTCCTTTAAATCGCTACTAGTCATAGAGTTCTGCATAGATTGTAACCAAATTTAGCCACAAACATCCTTGGGGGAAGGGGAACAGAACTTGTATAAATTTTGGCTCTGATCCCCTGGGGGCAAGAGGGATGGGGCCCAATAGGGGAAATAGAGGTAAATCCTATAAATCGCTACTTGTCCTAGAGTTCTGCATGGATTGTAACCAAATTTGGCTAGAAATGCATCCTTGGGGGAAGGAGAACAGAAAATTGTATAAATTTTGGCTCTGACCCCCCGGGGGCAGGAGGGGCGGGGCCCAATAGGGGAAATAGATGTAAATCCTATAAATCGCTAATAGCCATATAGTTCTGCTTGGATTTTAACCAAATTTGGCCCAGAAACATCCTTGGGGTTAACAGAATTTGTATAAATTTTAGGCTTTGACACCCTTGAGCAGAAAGAGTGGGGCCCAATAGGGGAATTAGAGGTAAATATTCAAATTCCTTCAGAAAAGAAACAATGAACTTGTATTCAGAACATTCCTAGGCATTACAAACCATGTGAGCGATACAGGCCCTCTGGGCCTCTTGTTTAATTATGTCAACTTGAATAAAGGAGAAAAATAGATTGAACAACATATTCACATACGGTTATATATGGGTTAAGAATGTTCCTGGTTCAATATTTCTAAATATAATATTTTAAATTGTAAATGGAACTATAGGCATACTAAAATAACACATGTAGGTATAGGCCTAACATATTATTACTAAAAGGCCCGCTACCTCTCCGAAAGGGCTCTTTATTCTTAAAATTGGAAAGTAAAACGAGATTGATAAGTTTGTAGATTTGCAAAAGTTATTAGCGTTCTGTTAATACTTCAATTGGCAACACATTCTGACCAATTTATTCAAAATAACCCTAATGCTATTTTCATAACGCGGGTCGTATTATGTTTTAGCCGTCGTCCTGACTGCGCCAGACAGCAAAACAGCGAACTGTTAAAATAGATTACGAAGGAAAGCTTGCATTTGTAAAGTGTTGAAGCCTTGTGTTAGGTCATCGATAAATATAATTTTCTTACACAATTAATGTTATTGAAATAATATTATTTCTTTATTTCGGAAAGGTAATGGGTCTTTAATATATAAATATATATATATTTTTTAGGAAAGGATGAATTGATAATTTCATTAAAAGTTGGGGTTCAGAAATTAAAAAAATATATATATGTATAAATGTCGATTCGGACTCACTACCTTCGGAACAGGGGACAGAACGTCACAACTGCCACGCATATGCATGCTTCGTAATTAGTTGAAAAAATGAAGATATGTATCCTTAATAATCTGTAGCACTCTAATGTAAACAATTTTTTGCTCAATTAGATTTTATTATATAAAGGTATATAACGCCTTTATGATATAAATACATCTATCACATATAGAGATAAAATAACTACAGTAGTTAAACCCATGTCCAGTGTCCTACCGTATTGCACTACTCTAGCCTAGCTAGTAGGCCTGACTGTAGAATCGCCAACTTTTCAGATTTTCAAAATTAAAAAATGAACATTTTTCACATAAAACACATAGGCTTATACATGAAAATGGTGTCAATGAATAGGATTTACTGTATGACGGAATGATCTATGTTGAACTGAACGTTAACGTTACTGTACTGTAGGCCTACCAACGATACATGGCTTCGAATTTTCAGTGACGTACCGAAATGTCAGGTCATTGACGGGGTCCCATCTATGATCAAAATACTTCTCGTGAGATATACAGTAGTAAATCTATAGACTATATATATTAAGAAGAGTATACTTGATTCTTCAATTGAACATCACGATCCATGTTGAAACGACCGGGAAGACAATGTATATAGAAAATCAGCGTAAACATCGCCAGTTACGCTGTGTAAAACACCGAGTACATTATAAAGGCGGGACCGTAATCCGGGCAAAAGAATACGGACACTATTTTTATCGCAACGTTTTCGCTACAGAAAATTGAGAAAGGCGCTTACTGCACGGAGTAATAATTTTATACATCGTCATAAAACTAATCAAAATAATTACTAATATTATTTTTATTCCTTAGTTCATATATGCACACTGAATATGTTTCCGATTTATTTTTTTCCGGATAAATAATAGCCGTGCCCGATACCGTTTTATGTTATTATTACCGCCGTTGCGATCTCTGGTTCGTTAATTTCATAGAATTTTCTTTTTTTCGGATTGGCCGCATTTGTGTCCAAATTCGACATTTTGCATAAAGATTTAAATTTTTATGTTGGTTCTGTTGACAAAAAATGGTGTTTGGACAAAGCTGCGGCCAATGTGAAAACTACGCTTTTTCAAGCCAATTTTGCAAGAAAATGTATAAAAATGCATGAAATGGCCTAAATATATCGTCTTTTAACCCATCTACAAATACTGTAAGTGGAAAATCATCTTTGATTGCGAAAATATCGATACTCAACTCTTTTGGAAAGCTGTGTTTGTGAGATTTGACATTGTTTGAATTTCTATACATTCTGGGGCCATAATTGCCCCTTATTGTACCTACTCCTTTTGGAGTCAATTTAACTAATTTTTCT
This sequence comes from Argopecten irradians, assembly GCF_041381155.1. NCBI lineage: Eukaryota > Metazoa > Mollusca > Bivalvia > Pectinida > Pectinidae > Argopecten > Argopecten irradians. The sequence continues at coordinate 3,668 of NW_027188447.1, read as the reverse complement.
AATTGTAAGAGTCTTTGTGATAATTACAAAAAAACAAAAAAAACCAGGTGAGCGATACAGGCCCTCTGGGCCTCTTGTTTAGTGTAGGGGCCGAAAATGTTGCATTGATGATTGTTTGTAGTTTCAGCTCATCTTCCCTGCTAAGGTTCAAATGTTGACCATATGGTAAATGTCGTGTATTGTACAGTGGAAGATGAGCCATGCAGACGACAGAATTTGCACGGCAGTTTGTGTGCGAACCGCTCAGGCATGGCATTACATTTCCTATCACTGTTTGGGACCGGGTCACAAACTCGACCCCAGTGCAGGCTTGTTTAATGCGTGCAAGTTCCAGTCGTATACGACAGCGCATGCAGGAGACAAGCTTCTCCATGATATTGAAAAATCCACCTAATTGACCTATAGAAAATTCCGTTTTATTTTGTCGCTGAGATAAATATCTTTGATTTAAAGTAGGTCTAATACAAAAAATTGAGTACTTTTTTTTTGCAATTTTGGGTCAAAAACACACAAATTTAGCATTTTTTTTAAAAAACTTTTTTACTGTGGTTTCCATGGTATACAAATGTTCGGGAATACGCCAAAAATGAGTTTACTTCTCTGATGATATCATAACTTGATAGCATATAGTGTGTAGATTAAAAATATATACATGTATACTTTTGAATATGTAACATGAAGGGTTCTCTAGCTATGCAGGCATTTGTAAAACTTGTGTGTAATTTTCCAAATTTCCTCAGATCTTGTTTTCTGCTACCTAAAAATTTGGTGGATAGCATTCACAAGCGTAATATATTGTTATAAAACATCAACAAAAATTAAGATTAAAATGATATAAAAAATGACATAATTAGAGTGTGACTACCTTAAAAGAAGCTTTTATCTCGCAAACATGAGATACGTATCAATACGTTACAATGTTCAAGAGATTGCCCCTCCAAATATCTCAGTCATGTCAAACTCTTTCCGAGGACGATACATTTATCCTTCTTTCTAAACTTTTCCAGAAGGACAAAAAATTCATCATTATTACCTCTGCCGAAAGGATGGGTGTAGCAACATTTCAGATGATCATGGTTTTAAAACTAGTAATAAAAAGACCAATTCCAACACGAATGGCTCTTCAGAAAGTCAAATTATTCCGATGAAACTGGAATTTGGTGGCCTGTTTATGTGGAGGGTGAAGGCGTCTGCTGTCTGCTGTGCACAAAACACAACAGCAAATCCAGCCAGAACAAGAGAGACCTTTTCGACAATGCCTTCAACACGCTTCAAATCGAGTATGTTCACAGACCATATCAAGTCCTCTTAACTAAACATCAAACAATAATTCGGGATGAATTGTTGAGCCGGGGTGTCAACATTTCAAAAACAGCTTAACTACAGAGACTCACACCATTATGATATTCTCTAGAAAGCTTTTTTGGCAACATATTGGTAAGAGTCTAATGCCAACAGAAAAATGGGTAGATTACTAATGCTTGCAGAAAGTCTTGGAGTTGAGGACTTAAAACACTTCAAGAACACATCAGCAGGATCCATTCGCGACATATTTCTGACCATCGAAAACGTCATCTGCAAAGAAAAAGACGGATACAAACAAATCCTTGAAGAAAATAACTGATGTTGAAACAGAGGTGACACAGCTATTGAGATTTTTTAACAGTTCACCAAAAAAGTTGTCTGCTTTTCTCAAAGTCCAACAAGATCTGCAAGAGACTGAAAAAGGCTTGCAGTACAAGATAGCTGTCGTTTGACAAAGCTATGGAAGCTGTTTGTACAGTTTGTCTACTGGTATTCTTCAAACGTTGAGACATTTTAAGAGTGATCCAGCATGTTACGGACTCTTGAAGAAGCTGTCAAAACCAAAGAAAATTGGCACTTTGTATGTCTTGCGTGCAACCCTTCCAATCCTGAGTGACAGACAGCTTCTGTCCGACTATACTGAAGCACTTATTCAAAACATCTCTTGTCGCTTCAGGGAATCCTCACCAATATCAAAGCACTCGCAAGTATTTGAATGCACAGACATCCAAAAAAGACATGAAAAGGAGTTTGCGCATCATGGGAGGGATCACATTGAAGTGCTGGGAGAGCATTACCTCCAAACAGATAAAGGCAGAGCCAAGTTACAGGAAATCTGAAATTTGACATAGCTCAGTGAAGCCTACCCGAGGATGTCAAGTCAGGAAAACTATCACCAACTGAATGGGTAATGTGAAGGCTATATCGGCAAATGTCTACATATCAAGTCCACTTCCCTCTGATGGTATCAATTTTAGAGGCCATTATGGTGATACCTGTGTCCAATGCCTGGCCAGAGAGAGGTGCATCGAAACTAAAGCTCATCAAAACCCGTCTTTGAAGCCTAATCAAAAATGATATGCTAATTGCTAATTGATATGCATATTGCCATGAATTGCCCCTCTCTGAGTTCTGATTCCTGTAATGTGTTGAAGAAATGTGTTGAACACATTGGGTTCAGGCAAAGCAGAGGAGGAAACCCCCGCCCCACAGAAAAGAAAGTCATTCACAGGACATGGTTGGGACATCAAATGCCATGATAGTTTGGACATCACAGGACATGGCAGTTGCGACAATGAAGTTAAATTTGCTACGAAAAGACTTGGACTTCCGATCCCGGATCAAGATTATAGTGAAAGTGACTATTTCAGTGGATCGGACTTTGATTGAACAGGATGACATTACAGACAGTATCAAATACTGTGTGGGCAAATTCAGGATTCTTGTATAATGCACCTGGAAGGTTGACCTCCATGTTTCTGAATGGAATATGAAAAAAATGTATTTGTTTCACCATTAAATTCATTAATATACTCTAGAAACTCATTGAACGTTTTTAATTATTAATTGAGCAATCAGTTTATTTACTTTGCCCCTAAGTGATCACTGCTGTATTTTGCAAAAATAACACACACAAAAAATATGACTAAAATAAACAGGACCAGATATTACTATTTCATGCTTAAAATGCATCTCCTTGCACCATCAACTTCAGGGGGAGGCCCCCCTTCCCAACCCCCACGAGAGGGGGAAGGTCCCCTCTCGTACTCTCCCCCCCGCATGTACGTCACAAAGCACTGGCCACCTACTTCATGAAAGGTTGAATGCCTTAAGTGCCTGGCCAGGTTCGATCTTTCAGCGGATGTTATTTATCTAGTTATGTTTATGTTATGGCCCTTTAATTTACAACAAATGTCATTTTTCGGAAGTTTCTGTGTTATAACTTACAAATTTTAAAACTAATATTGTTAAATCTTGGTAACAAAGCTAAATGCCTGAAGGGCTTACCCAAGTTCGATCGCCCTTTTTGGCAGATCTTAATTAGCCTTTAATAAAAAAAAGTCATTTTCTGCCACTTCCGTACAATACCTAATAAATATTAACTTATTTTCTTCAAACTTGATAACAAATTTAAATGTCTTATTTCCAAATAAGACTTCAGTTAATTTTCTCATGTTTCAACCAAGGTTAAACCTAACCTCAATAATGTTTACCTACAATATGTCCTGAAAGCGGGGTATGGCAATTCCACGAATTTGCTTGTTGTGTTATAAATTGCTTGGATCCTTTTTGAGGTATGGTGGCATCTCCACACAGGAAGCCTTTGCTTCAAGGAAAGAGATGGCATCTCGGAAACCACGATC
>NW_027188446.1:0-22206 GCF_041381155.1 Argopecten irradians | reverse complement strand
AACCCTATATTAGAGGTAGGCAGGCTGGTAGCCATGCTTAAACCCCAATGATATTATTGGTTGATAGACGATTGTAAACCTATAGAGATAGACAGGCTAGTAGCCCTGCTTAAGTCCCCATGAATATCATTAATTAGATATGATATTTGAATATTCCCGCTAGGTAACAGGAAGTGGGGTACCTGTTGAACCTTGACAGAAGTTGTTTTTATGTTAGCCGTGTTATAATTGTGGATCGCGGGGCTGAGTTAAATTATAGTGTATTTTATAAGAGTACAAGTATTAGTTATTTAATAACAACCATGTATATATTTATTAGGCTGTGTTTAATTTCATAGTGCATTATTGTGGTGTATATAGTGTTGCTTAGACCTAGTATTGATGTGTAGTATATTTAAAGGTCAGTAACGCGGGATTGTTTTACTCATGTTTGCAGCCAGGAGTTAGGTTGTTTGTTTTAAGGCCATGGCCAAACTAGGTGACCGAAATACATGTATCAGTAAATTGTTACGGGTACCTACTTAGTAGCGACTACGTGGGATGTTCTGGAAAGCATGACAGGACATCGCACGGTCTATGCACGTGTTAAACTAGGTGACCAAATTATTAGTTAATTGTTACCGAATAGGTATCGAGGATGGGGTAAGTGGTAGGGACTACGTGGAATGTTCTGGAAGGAATGACAGGACATCGCGTAGTCCACACACCTGTTTGAACTAACTGCGCAGTATAGTTTGTGCAAAATGTGCATATTACAGGCGGTTCTGTCCAGCCTCAACCAAGTCCAGTCAGAAAAAATCAAAACATTTCTATTTTGTTAAGCCTGCATCAGGCGCCGGTAAGGCTGTATTCTGAATTTTTAAATTAGTAAATTTTGACAGTTTATGATGAGCTGGGTAACCTTTGGGGCAAGCATTGTCCCAAACGGCACGTGTACCAGTCACGTACCCAATCATTATAAATAGAGGGCCGCAATAGGCCCCAGTCAGACTGAAACCTAGACTTACCGACAAACCTGGACTGAGACTGAAACTAGACTGAAATTAGACGGACATCAGACGGGAATAAGACTGAGACTGGGTACTTCCGCCTCACATACACCTACGTCACCGCTTCCTCTAGGGCCCACCTATGAGAGAGAGAGAAGTGAGAACTCTTGTCTACACTTTGAATAAAAGCCGTCAACAAGCTTCTACCCTACTCCTTGTCGTCCATTTCGACCAACACAGTCATCCATAGGACGACAAGGTGGGGTAAGAGGTTATGTTATTTGGTGCTGCATGACCAGGCCTCTTCAATATAAAGAAGAAAAGAAAGAACCTGAAGAACGAAGAAACAGACGGCTAAAGGTAAGCGAAATTTCTCTACTTTGATTAGTACCTCTAGTAGCTGACCATTTTTAATGTTGTTTTAGGTATTAAGTGGTATAATTTGGTTAGTTAGAAACCAGGTACTGTCCAGTATACATATTTTTTTGGCAATATTTAAAAAAAAATTTAAAAAAAAATAATATGTCTCAATTTAGATGTAGACATGGAACCCAATTAACTGAGCGCGTATGGCAGGTCTAACACAGACAGAACACAAAAAAAATATGCCCACAGATCAGAATATTGCTCAGGACGATAGTGAGGTAGTGTTTCAGAAACATGGCACAACATTTTAAGAACTTCTCTGCAGCTATGACAGCACAGGGAGTTTTCCAGGTCGTTAGGTCATTTGAGGGTGACCCCACTAAAATTCAAGACCTGGATAAAAAAAGAAATAGAAAAATACGCGAAATTAGTAGGGCTAGATGACAAGGAAATCCCTAATATAGGCGTATCAAACAAGTGTAGGTTCAGTAGGGGGATTTTATCAAACGATATTTAGACGATTTAGAGTAGGAGAATCTGTCTTGGGAGGACCTTAAGAAACTCCTCAAACAAAGATTCGCTGACATAACAGATTCGCATCAAGCTATGGCCTTATTACGTAAAAACGATACAGAAACAGGACGAAAGCGTCCAGATGTACGTTGAACGACTCCTGCAAGTAGCAGAAGACGCGTATCCTGATGGCCCAGGGAATGTGAAAAAGGGCATTGTTCAAAGATCAATTAGTTAACGCCTTTTGTGATGGGTTGCATTTCGACTATGTTAAGATGAAGGTTATGCCGCGAGGACCCAGACACATTAGAGAGGGCGGTACATATAGCTATGCGCGAACAAAACCTTAGGAAAAGGTTCAATACTAAGACAAGACCATGATAATGACACATGACATGGTCTTAAGGGCCAAGACAGGAAACATGTATATGACCCTCAGGTAGCCCCTACGCGAGACACATACTTTAACCTTAGACATAACGAAACTAACACGAGGCGAGAAGTACCAATGGACATTGACCACACCAGACAGAGACAGTGTTATAAATGTAAACAAAACAATATCATAAGACATAGACCACGCCCAGTACAAGACAGAAATAGTTTTAGGGAAACACAGAGGCAGGCACACCCCTTAATAGAGCCCCTAGAAATAGGTATTCAGACAATAGCAGATATCATAACCAAACTCAAAATAGGTCGTATAGTACAGGTAACAGAGTGCAAACTCAGAACCCCCCACAAGTGCAGTCATTAGGTCGAAATAAACAAAGATCACAATTACAGATGTTTTCAATGTAATGAAGAAGGTCACATAAAGAAAGAACTGTCCCCAATTAAATAGAAAAAAGGGTAGGCCGTTAAACTAAAGACCCTCGCTTCATAAGGAAACCGATGGGGCGAGGTTGAAAAGAAATAAGAAGCATGTGTCTAAGAAAATAGAAATATCAGGTAACCCAAGTACAACTGTGATAAAAATAGGTAAACAAAAAAATAAGAGCTCTCTTAGACACAGGTGCTGAGGTTTCCATACTCAGCAATAGGATTTTTAAGATGTTACCGAAATAAACCACGACTAAGAAAAGAAAGCATGACTCTCCAATCCGTCAGCAGTACACCGCTCAAGGTAATAGGTTCAGCCAGACATTTCATTTCAAATAAGACATTTGACCTTAAGACATAAATTTCATGTTGTTGATGGCATGAACAGAAACTGCATCCTTGGTTTTAGATTTTCTTAAACAAAAATGGCGTTAGAATGTAAATTTTGACCTTGCATGTATGCGTATAGTAAGACCTATGTTCAATTAGAGGAAGACATACATATTGCCTCAATAATAAGGACCACACTCACAAGACATTGTTAAGACCGCAAACGGCAACGGTATGTCAGGTAAAGACTCCCAAGAACTTTTTAAGATACCAGGATCAAAGCTCTCTAGAGATATTTCCAAATGACACTTGTATATATGATTGAACCTGGTTTGACCTTACAAAACGGTGTAACAAAGGTCACGAACCCTCGCAAAATACCTATCTTGATACTTAACCAAAACAAACAGGACGATTAACCTAAAACGAGGAAAGTGTAGTAGGCAAAGCACAGGGCCTTAGAAGACAAAGACATTTCAAGTAATAACTGCGACAAAAGACGATGACAAAGACGAAAAAAACTTTAAGGAGGTAGATGTACCATACGAGTACAGTGCTGAGACACACTAAAGATATTAAGAAGAAACAAGGATCTATTCGCCAAAAAAGATTCTCAGCTTGGACATACAAAAACAGTTAAGTATGCATATAGAAACAGGAGATCACAAACCAATTAAGAACCGACCTTACAGGACACCCCTGAAGAAACGTCAAGTAGTGGACGAAGCTATTGACGAGATGTTAAAGGCAAAGGTCATAGATAGGTCTAGAAGTCCCTGGAGTATTTGGCTTAGTGGTAGTTGATAAGAAAGATGGAAGTAAGAGAATGTGTGTAGATTTTAGGAGTTTAAATAAGATTGTTACCCCGATGTCAGTACCTCTTCCTTTGATAGATGACATTTTGACCTTCCTAGGACACTCAAAACATTTCACTACATTAGATTTGAAAAGTGGATATTGGCAAGTAGAACTCGACGAGGAAAGTAAACAAAAGACAGCTTTTGCCTGTCACAAAAGGACTATTCCAGTTCAACAGAATGCCTTTCGGACTAAGTAACGCCCCTGCTGTCTTCCAAGAATTGATGAATATTGTCCTTACAAGGATGTGAACAATTCGCCACATCTTACCTTGATGATGTCATAATTTACAGTAGGTACAGCCGAAGAACACCTGAGACACTTAACAGATAGTCTTCAACAAATTAAGACAACATGGACTCAAACTAAAGCTTAACGAAATGCAACTTTCTTCAAGAAAGAGACGGAATATCTTGGCTTTATGATTACGGACAAAGGTGGGTAAAGCCGGACCAAAAGAAAGTTGAAGCTATTAGGGCCTTACCAATACCCCTACTTGCGTAAGAGATGTAAGAGCATTCATTGGAATGTGCGGTTTACTTACAGGAAAGCACATCCCCAACTTCTCAAAAATAGCGGAATGTCTTACAGAACTAACCAAGAAGTATGCTAGGTTTAAATGGACTGAAGAATGTCAGAAGTCATTTGACTATCTTAAAGAAAGTCTTACAGTAGTACCTCTACTAGCATACCCAGACCCAAACCTACCATATGTGCTTTATACAGATGCATCAGACACATGCATAGGAGCTAGTCTTACACAGAAGACAAAGGAAGGTGAAGAAATATGCCACTTTATTACTTGTCACATAAGCTTAGCCCAACACAGCGTAGGTGGTCTGTGATAGAGAAGGAAGCTTTTGCTGTGGTATATGCTCTTCAGAAGCTTGATAACTACTTACACAACAGTTCCTTTGTAATAAGAACGGACCATCGCCCACTTTCTTACATATTATCAGACAAGAAGACATTGAATAAGAAACTCTCCTTATGGTCCCTTACTGTAGCGTCCTATAATTGTAAAGGTAGAATATATTGAAGGTAGATTTAATTGTTTGCGCGGACTTACTATCGCGACTACCAACAGATACAGCGGAAGAAGCTGAGGATAAGCAAGGAGAAACCCAGGAAACTAAAGACATTCATGGTGTCTTGGACGTAGATGACAGAGCCTTAGAGATTGGAGCTCTCAACTCTAACAAATTTAAGCCAAGAGACTTTGTCAGTAGTACAGTTGATACTCCAGACGATATTGTTAAACCTCATATGGATCTCCCTAAAGACATAGACATGAGAAAAACTCAAGACAATGACGAAGACATATCAAAGCTGAGACTTAGACTTTGTAATGGACAAGCAACCAAGAGTGAGGAGGAGCGCTTCTTGGTTGTAGATAACTTAGTGTATTATTTGTCAAACGCGGAATCAGATGACCCGCGTCTTGAGACTTTACATTCCGAAGGAACTTGAAGGAATGGTGATAAACAGTATCATGATTTCCTAGGTCATATGGCAGTTGACAAACATATGACGTAATAAGAAAGAAAGTATTATTTTTTCCTTTGTTATACAAGAAGGTTCACCAACACATTGAAAAGTGGTGTGACTTGTCAGACAAGAAGTCACAGTAACCCTCATCCTCCTCTTCAAGACAGCCAGATACCCCTCATAACCCTTTTGTTAAGGTAGCAATGGATTTGTCAGGCCCTTACCCCCAGACATTATCAGGAAACAAATACATCGTGTCGTTCATAGATGTTTACTCTGGCTTTCCGGAAGCATTTCCAGTCCTGACAAATCAGCAGCAAACATTGTACATCTTATCTTGGAAGAACTATTCCCAAGATATGGTAGCGTATTAGAACTGGTTACAGATAACGGTTTCAGAGAATATCGCTAGATCAGTAAAGGAGACACTAGAAGCATTGAATATCCACCATGTTTACCACTTCTTATTATTGCCCTCAGTCAAATGGAAAAGTGGAGAGATTTCATAGAACGATGGTAGACATTTTGGCCAAGAAGATCAAAGAAAACGTTAACACGTGGGATCTTTTCTTGAACCAAGTATTGGCCGCAGTAAAATTTTCATACCAGTGAGGTAACAAAGGCTTCGCCTTTCTTCCTGCTTTATAACCGCGATGTAGTACTCCCCTTGGACACAATCTTAAAGCCAAGACGGCGGTATGCCGGTGAAGAGTTACACAAGATCGCCTTAGAGCAGCAACATAAGTCCTTTGTTCTAGTACATAGACACATGAAGCAAGCGAAGAAGAAACAGAAGAAACTCGCTGATAGGAACTGTAAAGACGAGAATCTTAAGACAGGAGATCCGGTTTACATAAGAAACCATAAGCGTACCTCAAAACTGGACAATAAATGGACACCGTACTATAGGATTATAGAGCAAACTGGACCAGTAAGTTTTAAGGTAAGAAACCAGCTTACAGGTGAAGTCACGAAGACACACGCGAGGCATTTACGATTAGCAAATGTTGATGAATGGGAGTTTGCCCAAAGATAATATAGGTCGACCTTTAAGGAAATCGACATATGTAGTTCCCCCTGAGAGCAGTTCAGAGGAGTCTGAGGAGGAAACATCCTTAAAAAGAGTCATAAAGATATAGGAAACAAGAAAGGTCAGATTCGGACTCTGAGGATGATATTCCGTTAATGGAGCTAAGACAAAGGCTCCGGACCCGAGAATTGGACAAAGCTAGTCCTATGATTCAGATGATGAACTTATACCCTTATCACAATTGAAAGGTAAGTTAAAAGAAAACAATAACGCTGACACTCAGACAGATGACGATGATGATGATTTTGTAGATGCGTCTGAGACGGGTTGTACTGCTGATGACATGGAGATTGATGCGATAAATAAATTAGCAAATGAAGTTACGAAGACCCAAATCTCCACCGCAGTAGATAAAACCTGTCAAGATGATAAGCTCAACAATAGAAAAGATGTAGATTCTAAGAACCAGACAAAGAAAGTTAAGAGAAATATATCAAGAGACTCTGAGGACAATTCAGAGCTATTTAAAAAAATGTCTGAAATATTTTGCTTCGAGATCAATAACGAGATTCATTAGTGAATCGTTTCTTATCGTTTCAGAAAACGAAATATAAGCTTTTTACAGTTCTTAATCTCTAAGATATTTGATGAATATTTAGGTACATACACTAAGATCGACAGGGCCCTTAGTGAAGCAAAGGAATTAGTTGGATTAGCTAGAGATTATCTTAATCATTTGAAACTTCAGAATCAATATGCTATCTTTAGGACATTTAAGCCCTTCAGTCATTTCATCCCCTAGACTTGTACGAACTCCTTATAGAAGTAGAAAGCAAACTTGACCCAGGTGTTAGAGTACCTTTTGATCCGGAAACTGACCTTTGGGAATTGTATAAGACAGTGACCTGTACGACACTTATTAGTACTGATAGCCCTTATTGTAGTTATTTCCATTCCATTAATAGACATGATTGGCAATTTTGCTGTGTACCGAGCACATAACCTTCCTCTTCCGTACCTGGATCGAATCAAACAAATATTTTGGCGACTTATAAAATTAGAAGAACAGAAGCTCTTTGCAATCAATGAAGCGAAAACACAATTGGTTACAATGACAATTGAGGAGATGAATCAATGTGTAAATAGCGTTAAAAACTACTGCAGGTTTCGTAGTCCAATGTATACTATAATGGGAAATAAGAAATGTATTGTTAATCTTTTCATGAATTGGACCAGTAATTTTAGTTACCTATATTGTACTACAGTAGTACAAAATACAAACACTTCCCCTATGGCCCAGTATTTGACTCAATGGCCAATGGATAGTTGTCCATGATAGATCCTTGACCTTTACACTGAAATGCCCCTACAGAGCCCAATCTGGTACTGTGGTGACCAGATACCCTATTGACAACATTATCCCTTGCGGAAGGTTGTTCTGCATCAAATGAATATATGACCTTGCCCTCATATTAATCATTCAGAGAGTAAATATAAACCTAACAATGATCATTTTCAACAGGTGATTTCAAATTATTATGTAGGCTCTATTGAACTCTGGAAACCAATGACCCAAAGAACTATCTAATGTAAAAAAACATTAAGATACCCCATAAACTTAAGCCTATAAAGGAAATCCCCATTGATGAGTTGATAAATGAACTTGACAATTCATTTGATCTTGAACCTATGGAATCTGGATTTGCCCCTCTCGACCTACTTGTCGATAGTAAGGTGTGGTAGTCAGCTTGTGTTATAGTGGTATATTTAATGTCGTAGGAGAATTAGGGATAAATGTCAGAAATGTAGGTTAGGTAAATGGTCAGTGAAAAGTGGAAAGTCAGAGTCGAGTGTCTGCGCAAGCCTCAAGACCCATGCAAAGACACAAAAGTAACCAATCCACAGAAGACATGACAGCCTTAGAAGAATTGATGACAACATACATCAAGGAACTCATCCACCAGGAACAAGAAAACAAAAGAAAAAACCTACACTGATGTCAGGAAATTACCCTGAAGGCGTTGACCTCGCCGAGGCAGATGTAACTGCCCCATCAGAAAGTGGAGGAATTGAATCGGGTAATACAAGACTGCCTTACAACCCGAGTTCGAAGTGTAATATACCCAGACTTAAGAAAAGAGCTCAGTCTTCCATAGACAGATATAAAAAAGTAACGTCTTGGTCGTAACAAGACAATGTCTAAATGTGAAGAAGGAAATGATAATGACCCGGTGAAACATTATGCCGTGATATTTAACGTCTATTAATTATAAGATACTTACGAGACAAAGATATACATATAATGTCTCGGTTATTACAAGACAATAAGGAAACGTCTTGGTGTTAACAAGACCAACTCTTGTCTGGATATTAACGTTAATCAATTAAAAAAAAATCACAATGTCTTAATGCGGATAAGACAAAATGTAACCTCTTCAAGAACCGTGGTGGATGACGAACCTAAGAACATAAAGAAGCTCTGGATATAAACTAAATAAGCAGCAACTGTGGAGATAAACTGTGGATTTTTATATATGAGCAGCCATATTATTACGAATGATTTTTTAACGATGAAGTTACCATGGAACTGTGTGACTGTTTAAATAGGTTCAAACTAAAATGGACGTGACTGTGAAATAATATTACTGAGTTTCAACGACGTAGTTACCGTGGAACTGTGTGACTGTTAGATATGTTGAACTCGAAATGTTCGAACTACAATGGAAGTGACTGTGAAATATGTTTGAACTAGCAATGGACGGACTGTGAAATATAATTACTAAATACTGGCCAATTTTAAGATGTTGTGACCATAGAACTGTGACTGTAAATAAGACTTTATATTGCATGAATATATTAAAGAGATGTTTAAAGTATAACGTCCAAGATAATTACAATATGTGTATGTACATATTGTGCATTAAGGTAAAGAGTTGTAACGTTTAATAGGATAACTTCGCGATAATTAAAAATATACTGCATGACGCATGCGAATGAAAGAAGGTTGAAAGGAGAAATGAATGAAATGGCCACTAGTTACTATTTAGGGAATTTTTTTTTAAAGGAGGCAGGTGGTAAATTGAAATATTAATAATACTTGATACTTTGCGTTAAGAAATATGTAAGCCATTCTGAGAAATGCCTTACATATTGTCTTGTTTGAAGAAAGGGGCGATTGTAACCCTATAGAGGTAGGCAGGCTGGTAGCCTTGCTTAAGCCCAAATGATATTATTGGTGATAGATGATTGTAACCCTATAGAGATAGACAGGCTAGTAGCCCTGCTTAAGTCCCCCATGAATATCATTAATAGATATGATATTTGAATATTCCCGCTAGGTAAACAGGAAGTGGGGTACCTGTTGAACCTTGACAGAAGTTGTTATGTTAGCCGTGTATAATTGTGGATCGCGGGGCTGAGTTAAATTATAGTGTATTTTATAAGAGTACAAGTATTAGTTATTTAAATAACAACCATGTATATATTTATTAGGCTGTGTTTAATTTCATAGTGCATTATTGTGGTGTATATAGTGTTGCTTAGACCTAATATTGATGTGTAGTATATTTAAAGGTCAGTAACGCGGGATTGTTTACTCATGTTTGCAGCCAGAGTTAGGTTGTTGTTTTAAGGCATGGCCAAACTAGGTGACCGAAATATCAGTAAATTGTTACGGTACCTACTTAGTAGCGACTACGTGGGATGTTCTGGAAAGCATGACAGGACATCGCACGGTCTATGCACGTGTTAAACTAGGTGACCAACTTATTAGTTAATTGTTACCGAATAGGTATGGGTATGGGGTATGGTAGGGACTACGTGGAATGTTCTGGAAGGAATGACAGGACATCGCGTAGTCCACACACCTGTTTAACTGCGCAGTATAGTTTGTACAAAATGTGCATATTACAGGCGGTTCTGTCCAGCCTCAACCAAGTCCAGTCAGAAAATCAAAACATTTCTATTTTGTTAAGCCTGCATCAGGCGCCGGTAAGGCTGTATTCTGAATTAAAATTTAGTAAATTTTGACAGTTTATGATGAGCTGGGTAACCTTTTGGGGCAAGCATTGTCCCCAACGGCACGTGTACCAGTCACGTACCCAATCATTATAAATAGAGGGCCGCAATAGGCCCCAGTTAGACTGAAACCAGACTGGAGACTGAAACTAGACTGAAATTAGACGGACATCAGACGGGAATAAGACTGAGACTGGGTACTTCCGCCTCACATACACCTACGTCACCGCCTCCTCTAGGGCCACCTATGAGAGAGAGAGAAAGTGAGAAACTCTTGTCTACACTTTGAATAAAAGCCGTCAACAAGCTTCTACCCTACTCCTTGTCGTCATTTCGACCAACACAGTCAATTCCATAGGACGACACATAACCATGCATATATATAAGTTTACCGCGCTATATTGGATATGCATGTATCCCGATGCGTTCATGCAACCATAAACGCATTAAACTAGGGGTCAGAAAACGTGACGTAACCAGTGGATGGAGTAACATATATGCTTACTACGTATACCATGTCCCGAGAAGATGTTTTAAAGATGCTCCAATCTTGCCGACAAAGCATAAACGATATCCATCATTTGAACAATACCTGATGTATAATCGTGTTTATATGTGTCAAACTAACACAAAAACGCAAAAAAAACTTCATTTTGCTTCTAATGCATATAAAATCAGTACTCAATTGTTCCATTTAGGCCATAGTACCATGGAAATTTTTCGTGACGCAATGTGTTATTTTAAAAACAAATTGTTGAATTGAAATAAGAATCTCAAACTTTTCAATTGTGGTAATTGGGTAAAGTAAAGTTACTTTTGTAACTGAAGAAAAAATACTAATTCGCCTGCTTCTGATTTTGATAGAGAACAAGTACCATTCTTCGGCGGTTGATAAATTATATATATAAAAGCATGATTTAAAACAGATAAACTTCACTGACAGGTTAAATTCATGTTGTCATAAATGTGACTGGGTGGGGTCACTTATTTTCTTCTTGTCCCTCCAGCAGTACCAGTAGTGAAGCCGTGCTTAAATGACAACAACGTGAAATGAAAACACTCGCGAAAACGGCAAATTGGTTTTTATTATTTTGTTAGATCATCAATTTGATTAAAATACATATATCCTTATAACACTCCGTTAAATAGATTATCTGACAACATCCCATAAGGGGTCATGTTATATACCACGTGTACTTCAGATCACATGCATTTTCTACACCTTGCAATATCAATTAAAAACGCTATTTCGTCCCAGTATACATATACAAATACTTATGTTGTTCTTTTTGGACGAGATGACTACGTACACGAAAATTCTGACAATTTTTCAAATTAGGCCTATTTCGTCCCCAGAAATTCAGTCAAGATTTTGCAGGCAGCAATTTGATTAGCCATTTCCAAAGGTCACCTGGATATGACCCCTTATGGTATTTTCTAATATCCTCTTATCAAACGTAGTGATAGTAAGGATATGTGTTTTAATTATAGATTTGTTAGATCACCAACGTGTTAGGATGACATGCTCATAGGATATCCGATCTTTAAAAATCTGTCGTTTTTTTTATCTTGATCTGAGTTAGCAATTTCTACACCGTACTTTTATGTGCTCAAGAATATTACTAAGTGTGCTTTAATTTGGTCTTCTTTTTGTTTCTGCTGATGTCTAAACATTTTGATATTCATGTATCTGAAGGTGATAAGCTCAATTTAAAAGGTGACATGATTTATCTGCATTTCGGTATCAGACGGAAATTAAACAGATTGGATAATATTTATGAATAATTAATTTTCTCTTTGTTTCTGGCTTTCTGATCGGCCTATTCATTTTTGTCATTCCATTATGAAAATTAATTATAAGCATTGAAGTCACTATTTTGTAATTTCATCGTGTTATGAAATAAATTTAGTTTGCAAACTTTTTGTGAGAATCCGCTACGCGGATTCACACAGTTTGCAAACAAAATTTCTTTCATACCCCGATGAAATTAAAAATTATTGACTTCAATGCTTAATCAAAAGGTAAATACGAAAACACGAATCGTATCACTATTTAAACGACCCAATAAAAGCAACGAATTAACAACTGATAAGATGATTTCTGTTTTAGCTGTATCTAACATTCGAAACAACAGAGTTGAGAACAAGTGAGCCGATTAGAGCGCTGACTTCAGAAGGTAATGCAATCGATCACACTGGTATGGATACACGGCATGTTGGGATTAATGCAAGGCATGATGGGACAGATGCAAGGCATGCTGGGACGGATATAAGGCATGCTGGGATGAAAAGACGAAGAGAAGGTGTGTATTTTAATTCATTCTAGACTTCAATTTGTGTAGAAGGTATTACTTATGTTACCTGGACTTTTTTCCGTAAATTCCTTTATTTTGCATTTTTAAATACTCATATTTATTTGGTTATTCAGCTCTGTAATATTTTTGTACGAATATTCTTAGTGTTAATGCTTTATTAATTTGTCTTTAAGATGTTACAGACGAGATGATATACTGAAAACCACTTTTCTTGAGATACGAATTTTCGCGTAATTTCTCGAGAAACCTCGAACGCAAATTCAAACGTTTGCGAATTATTGCATTAAACGTCTATACATGTATGAATGTACAATTGTCAGTAAGTACTTTTGGTCGTAAATATATGTATTCACGAATGTTAAAAATAATGCTTTTGTGAGTTAGCATTATAAATGACATGAACCTTCCTGGGGGCGGGGCGGTAAAAAACTAAGTAAATACAAATACATAATCTATTGCAATAAAGATGATGACGGAATTCATGCAGGAAGAAGAAAATTATGAGAGAAATTGATATAATCGTTTAGCTTGTTTTTCTATCCTAGGTGTATGTTTTGGAGTATGTTTATGTGTATCTCCATTGTTTATTTGAATGAAAAATTGTTTAAGCAAAAATATGACATCCTGTCCTTAGTATTTAACTCCCGTCACTCAAAAGATGGCAGCAACAATATTTTAACGACATTGTATTCAATCAATCAATATTTTATTTACATTTTATTAGCAGAACAGTGTTAGCATATATGAATTTATAATTGAAGAAAATTATCCGAAAAACTGAATAGTCATGTTTGATCACATGACATTGTCCAATTACAGATTGTGGACCAGGCGACCTCCACGGCCCACGTGCCACTATCGAGAGTCCTTACAATGCCGGTTATTATCACCTCTATTTCCACTGCTGGTGGACGATGCACGTAACCCCAAATACCACAGTGAGACTCGAGTTTAAATGGTTTGACCTATATACTGGACATGACTACGTCATCGTTCATGATGGATCAAAGGATTTGACTGGAAGGTAAGTATCACAATATTTCGAATAAAGTGTTTTTTGCGGTTTTTGAAATTCCATTTAACTATTTTGAATGTTTTATCTATCAGTTGTCACGCTGAAACTGTATGCTATATGTTACTAGGAATATTGCGTTCTATGTTAGTGTTTTTGCGGTTCTTAAACTTCAATTTTACCATTTTGAATGTTTTACCTATTAATGTTCACGCTGAAACTGCATGACTATTTACTAGATCAACGTAATACGTTTTAGGTATATACCGTAAGTTTAATTTTCAATTGTGAATCTAGTTTTATTCCAACCTCTATGATAGATATCGTTGACAATTAATTAAGAAATGTTATCTCTATATCAGCACATTTTTTTCTCAGAACAAGATAGAAATGCTGTATTTCGATCAATTTTGTGTTTCCATTATGCTTAAATTATGTATTGAAACCTATCACTGTAAATGTCAGTATGTTTGCATGATAATGTTTTGGCTTCGTCAGATTCCAACCAGTTGTCGATGTGGAAATTTGCTCACGGTGCACCTGATATAATGTTAATAATTATATCATTTACATGTAATATTTGAGTTTATTGTTAATGTTTACCCATGGACATATTCGCTGCGATTTTAAGAGAGCCGAAATAAGCAACAATAAAAAAGCATACTGCCACAAATTTGATTTGTCACAGTAACATTGTGGCACATCAGGATTGTATTTCCAGTCAAAAAACCGTTTTACATCAGATTAACAGGCCGACTAGACCTGCCATACTACGTAGATTCCACTAGTGATACAATGACAGTGGAGTATGTAACAGACATCGCCTTCACAACAAATGGATTCAGAGCCACGCTCCAGGAAGTGGACAATGACACAGGTTGGTTGGTTATTCGTAACGTCTCATCCTCTAATGTCGGCCTTTACCGTATTCCGTTATTGATAATATTAAGATTCTGCATTGAATTTTATTTCAGTAATATTTGCAACATATGCAGTTCATACTGTATACTTACTTGTATTTATGAGGGTTTAATTTCACTAATTTCGCGTATCCATCCAAATTTTCGAAAGCTAATACTTCGCGAATTTATCGCAAATCACAATTTACAAATTATAGCATGTCATAGGAATGAAGCTTTCGAAGGCTACTAAGACAATTCGCGAAAAAAAAACCCGTGAATAACATCCAAACAGTAAATTGCGAAATTTTACACCCGCAAAATTTAACAACTATACGGAACAATATTAACTTCTATTTCCGCTTCCTTACATGAAGGAATACTCCTTGTACTCCACTTTGACTTTAAATTTAAAACTCATCTGTTGCTCAACAAGATTTCACAATTGGATTCCAGAGATTTCTGTTTATATTGAAAATAAGGTGTTCTACATTGCAAAAAAGAATTGATTAGTATTTGTATTAATATTTATGAGAAAACGATGGACCTCGATTCAATATCCGGCAGCTTATTTCGGCTTTTTGTTTTAATTTCCGTTTTCTTTTCTTTTGTAGAAACAACAACTGTAAATTATGTACAATCGACTTCTGGTAAGTTATGTTGAAGCAATGGCGAGAAGATTTACTAATTAATAAGCACAATTGCTTACCTACAAATATCAGAGGGTTGTCACCAGAAAAGAACTTACATGCAATAGGTTGTATTGACTCTCGACAGCAATTTTCACCTTATCTTTGCATTTTCTATTCGGGAAGGTATCTATTGTGACGTCGTAATTCCATGAGCGGAGTCCACGTCTTTTTATTTATATATATGTGATGTAACACTGGCAAACACATGGCGTCACAATTAATATCTACCCGCAGCTCCAGATTATAACATTTGAATATGGAAAAACTGTATATGTATCACAAAATGGTTAAATAAAAGTAAATAAATTAAGAAATAAAATAAGATAAAGGTGGGGGGGGGGTAAATAAATATTTATGTATAGTCAAAACTGTAAATACCACAGACTAACCAAGGGACCACAATGATGGTCTTTAAAACCAAGTGGTACAGAGATGGTCGCTAAGGCAGGATGGACTGTATGAAAATCGTCATATTGTATCAAATAATTTTATAGCAAAAACCTTACCCCTATAGTACTGTGTATATACATCGTATACACTTTTTCTGATATCGTGTACGTGTTGTTAGTCATTTATTATACCATGGATTCGTTAATAAGTAAATCTAAAACGACACCATTAAGAGCTACCTCGGTAATACATTTTCGAAACATCAAAGTCTACATCAGTGAAATGGGTTTGTTGTAGATAACCAACAAACTACCGAGGCCGTTGGTGTATCGAACTCCTCGGGTAAGTTGTTAATAATTCCATGCAATGTGATATACCGCTATTATTACTAGCACCAATAATTCACCAAATCATTTAGTAGGGTTGCGTAAGGATATGTATTACACACCCAACGTTTATTTAAAAAAATGTAATTTCGATGACTATTACGATGTGCACATTGAGGAAGGTTACAATGTTCACAACAACGCACTATAGTCATCAATATATAATATACTTCATTTTCTCACTTATTTCATCTAGGTAAAATTGTTGATAGCTTTGTTATAAACAGTTTACAAAGATGATACAAATTCATATTTCAGTTATTTCTTTAAAATATACGATATTTATGCGTTTGTATTTAGGTTTAAAATTACTACATGAACAGAAGCGGCAGGTCGCGTTAGATCGTGATTGGAATCTACATATTGTAAACCCCGTCGTACCACCTTCCCCGTTGTACTTCCAAATCGACACTGGACAATGGGTAGCAGTATAATGGGGAAATACTGTATGTCACATGATAATTTTTGAGTTTATAAGCAGATAAATCAAATGAGATAAATAAAATTATCCCTTGAATTTCATCACCTGCCGTTTTATTAATAAATCACAAGAACCATTGACAAGACATGCTCCAAAGCTGGAATAATTGCTTTTACAATTACATATTATATACATGTATTTCAGATTTTTACGTCCGCGCGTATTTCAGATTTTTACGTCCGCGCCATTAGTACTCAATGTGACCAGGACGCTTGGGATATCCGTATATATTTACCCAATCTTTACAAACTGCATAGTGACTTTGATCCTTCTGATATCTACCTTGGCCGGCCTGGCTGTGAGGGCTACCGATCCGGAGACTATCTTTTAATAAACCAACAGTATACCAACTGTCTGACTCACCTGATGGTAAGTGAAACCTGTATTTGCGACCACCCTCTGTATAAAGACCACCTGCTCAATAAGGCCAGGCTGTGTTAAGCATAGAGATATATTGTACCTCCTCAGTGAGGCCATTTGTTCGCTGGCTCCTAAATGACTAAACGGTTCCTGTACCGTTTGACCATGTGTTTAAAGATCACTTGCCTATAAAGCTAAGACTATAGTTTCCTTGTCTTCTTAGTGGTCGTTATAGACAGACTTGGCCGTATATACCTTTTATGTCCTAGGATGAGGAATTGAACATTCATAACATTACTGTGAATGTACTTTAATTCGACAATAAATCACACGGCAAAATATATGATGCAAATTTCCTCGTGAGTATGATTTTAAAATAAATGCTACAAAATAAACAATAAACACGTTGCGTAAATATTCCCAGTAAAATATTTTTTTATTGTGTTTTTTAGAATCCCACACGATTTTTTTTCTTAGTAGTTAGTGCTGCCATTCATAATTGTTTTTTTGCAATAGTGATTTTGTCGTCTTGCATTGTCATTGCTCCAACTCATTTACCCTTTAATGTGTACATATACTGTAATTGATTGCCATGTTAATCGTCCAACGTTTAACAATATTTTTGTCTTGAATGGTGTCATTACTTAAATATTGTTAATTGTACGCTAATTATATGTGCGGAAGATTTATTTAAGCGCGATAATTTTCCCCGTGTGCAATATTTCAAAATATGCAAAACGTTAACATATTATTATCTTTTTGAAAATAAAAACACCGCAAAATGTTTTTACACGCAAACCGCGAAGTTAATAAACATTTAAGAGATATCTGATACAGGCACAACTTGTTGTTTTGAAATAAAATTTGATGAAATAGAAAGTCACTTTAACATACACATGTATCTAGATCATGCTCTGTACATTTCCAGACAACTCCCAAAGCCATGGAGTACACCAACATGCTTGTCTACGCATTCAGAGACCCAAATCATAAATTTATCGTCAGAGATTATCGCTTCAAAATAGACGTACATTGTGATTTGCCGACTCAGGAAACTGTTTCTCAACACTTCATTGAAACACGCAACAAAGTGCGCACCCGCAGTAGAAACCCAATTGTTTCCGGTTCCGGTCATTATAATGTCCACATGTCATTTTACAGGTATGAACGATATAATTCGATACTTTGGTACACAAGTGTCAGAATAAATATGATATTGAAATGTTAACCCATTAATATTGATATTTTAAAATTCTGATGATAAAATATTTATGATGAAGTCCATGTAGATTTAATGATTGAATACGTTTTCCAGTTTCATTTTCAATTCCGGAATTGACCCCATTCACCCCTCCACATTAATAATGAGCTATTCCAGTCTTTGAATAAGATGAGTTTAAGTGCGTCTTCAGGGGTGAATGAGTAAAAGGAAGTTCTGTATATGTAAGAATTTGATTTCCTCTAGGGACCCAGCGTATCGACAGCTCATGACCGGAAGTCCACTGTTGGTCAATATTGGTGAGGAAATTTATGTCACAGTAACCACGCCCCTCTCAGCTGATGACGTCATAATGAACATAGAGTCATGCTACACGCTTCCATTTCCGAATGCTGGAGACCATTTGAAGTTTTACTTGATAAAAAATGGGTAAGTGAATTAAGTTAATATGGCTGTATATCATGTAATGTTACTATCGTCTAAGAGTTTATAAAACATTGGGGTATTATCAGCTGTGTCTTTTAATACGATATTAGCTATTTCCAAAAGAAACTTTAGTTATGGAATGACAAGATCTGAGGGAGACGTTATTTTTTTTACTCATTAAAATCATTTTACAGACTGACAATTTTAGGCAAAAAACTACTAAAACAGTATCCTTTCGAATGCAAAATAAATGTTCAACAATTATGGCCACATAGAAATATTGGTACTATTAGAAATCGAGCCAAATGGACTTTACAAATTCGCTTATATGAATAAATTCCTTTTTTTCTGTAATATCAATAAGAATGATTTTTTCCCAACACCAAATTCATATAATGTTTTTAAAACATTACTTGAACCGATTTTACCTTAATTGCCATGGTGACGTCATGGAAACAGATAACTCATTCTCCTGAACGCTTAGTTCTGTGGATTTTAAAGATTCACATGACAATTTTATGTGATTATGTGTTTAATCGTTTTACTTTGAGTCTTGTATTAATATGCTGGATTGTGCTCCTTACTTTTGTTTCGTTTTGTTCCAAGTTTTAACTTAAGATATACACATGTTTATTGTAAACTAACTTTCTTTCGCTAACGATTAAATTTTGTTGATCTTCGTGAAAATTATCTATAGCATTTATTTTTATACGAATATTTTCAAATCCGCGAAAAGGAATCTTCTGAAATTTGTTTTGAAATTGAAACCGCGAAAATAAATAAAAATAAGTAGCCGGGAAAGAAAATTGGTTTACAGTAGTTTTTTTTATTTCATATAGTTTTGCATTGAGGTTTAATTTGCATTATAATTATGTTATAGCCTGTTTTTTTTATTTCATATGTATCGTTTACTTTCGAGTTTTGGATTATAGTGATGCTATATAGCGATCCTCGACCTTTTTAAATGTAGACGTGTAATTCCGCTCCACTACATGATCTACGATACGCTCACTTGCATTTGAACGTATCATAGACTATCGTAGATGAGTGGAATTGAAAGTCTAATTGCAATGTGACTAATTAACGTACCACGCGATACCTGATAGGGCTTCGCGCGGGATAGCATCTATTAACGCCTTCACAGCATCAATAAAAATAATAATCCGGTACAAACGTTATCATGTATCATTGGTACGCGAATTAATCCTATTACATTGTGTTCATCCTTTACTTTTATCGTTTGATTTTGTGTATTTGTTCATATCTTAATTAATCTTGATTCATTTTAGGTGTAACAGTGACGTCAGTTCCCGCGTCTTAAATAAATCTTCTCACGAGACTAGGTTCGTCTTCCGAAATTTTGAATACACCAATCAGGACAATTTATACTTATTTTGTACTGCTACATTTTGTAACGAGAACGACAATTCGTCAGCAAGCAGCCAATCATGTCACCGCGTCCACAGGAGAGCTGTCCAATCGGAGGCCGATATTAACCTACAACGTGCAGATACTTTCGAGGTTATACGCTTGACTAATGGTGCGTAAATATATAATATCTAGTCATAATATTATTTATGATGTCTGAAGAGAGTTTTTAAATGTGTTTTAGTTTTAATCAGACATGCAAATTTGAAATAAATGAAACAATTTAGATTAATTTCAAGTCCGATAGATTTGTGACGTTATCATATTTTACAGCTGATTATAAAAAATATGAATCCACTGCTATCGTAAATGGTCGTAAGATGCTTGGCTATGTCTTATCAGATTTTATCATTATTCTTTTTTTTCAAAATGTTATTTTTTATTTCAGGTTATTCACATCTCGATTTAGAAGAAAATTTAAACTTGGAAACCTCTGATACAATCCAATATATCAGTGTAAACGACTACCTAACTAAACCAGTACTCATCATTATACTAGGGGCAGCGGTGATTGGGATTTTAGTGGCGATTCGGCGGTCCCGTAAACCAAGAACTCAAACTATTGAGAACATTTGATCAATACCGTAATTTCATATTGTTTTCTGAGTTTATTTGGAAGGCAATGTGATTAGCTAGATTTAGGTGTTCTATATTCAAAATTGCAAATTATATATTTCATTGGGGAATGAAAGTTTGATAAATGTTTGTTTGTTTTTTTTTATTTTTTTTATTATTATTCCAAAAACCAAAGAATGTTTATAATAATGGAATAAAACAATACACATTCTTGTATAAAGTGTAACTTTTATTTTCTTGTTTCATCGATTTCATTATTGTAGTACTTCCTTTCTACTCTATTGTGACATTGGCAAATTCTAGAACGAGTTACAAAGACATAATGCAGTGTAAAGTTTCCATCACATATACAGATCGTGTGATATTTAACAATATCCAATGTAAAACGGAATGAATAAAAAAATATTCGATCAGATAACATCCAAAATCAAAACATTGGGTTCCTGAGGTGTTTAGCAATTCCTGGTACCGCCACATAGTTTTAATCAACTTTACTGCATGAAGTGGTGTACACACATCTCGTATAATCTAGTTATTGCATTGTGTTGTCAATAATTGTTATTGATGATCTCTATTACATGTATACTAAATTTTGCCGTGATAGGGGTTTTTAAAGAGCTGTCCCCTACCATACGCCTCTGTAGAATGAATTATTTCAACCTAGTCTTTGTTATGCATGTGATTATGCTAATGCACTAGAACACCCCATTCAAGTGTGTATTCATGTTCGTGTGTAACATACACGTCAGTGGGGACACTGATCATATAGATCGGATACATGACGTCTTTGCTGACGACAGAAGGACCTCCGCGATATAGGTAAAACCTTGGCTTACTTCTTTTTAGTGTGTTCGTTTAATCATGTTATTTCTGCAATATGAAGTTTAAATATTTTATCATGGTCTAATATAACCAGTTTATTTTATTAATATTATTTTATAGCATGACAATAAGCTTTACCTGGTTTTACGAAAATCACACATTCAAAGCTAAAGTACGTTTTCTTTATATGATTTACAATGTGGTTTTTTTCCTTTCCAATATCGTATCCAAACATTCTGAAACAAACTGAACCTTTATATCATATCAAAAATATTTTACTGCATTTAACTGTTTAGGCTAAAACCATTAATCAATGACGTCATGTATATATTTATAGTTACACTTCATTAACGTTTTAATTTAGTTTTGGTCTGTTAACTTTTAGAATTCTTTGTGTATATATTTACACATATGCCTATTTATCCTTCAATCTTAAGTCGTATTTATTAATTAATCATATAGTTAGATATTTATGTTATTAAGCAAAGGTATATTTACGTGCATTGAAGGAATCTATATTAAGAATAAGTTATATTTAGAATGAGTGCAGATTTTGGAAAAACACATTTATAATTAACCTTGACGTAATGTTGAGAGGAATAAAGAAATATTTTGTCATTTACAATTCAAACACTAAACTTATACCAGAAGTATCTTATCGTAAACATATAGGGTTTGTAAAAGGATTTGCGGTTTTCATTCGCCATATACGAGTTGTTCTTGGATTTAGCACCAACAAGTTCCATCTTTCCATTAGAACGATTGAAAAGAGTCATACGCCGCATTA